>NW_001889880.1:1040125-1042295 GCF_000143565.1 Laccaria bicolor S238N-H82
CGAAAGGTCGCCCCTCCGGTAATCGCTCCGTCCGAAAGCACGAAACCTACCATGGCAGTTGCAACTCCGATTGTTCCCCTACAAGACGCCTCTTCCGTGCCGACCAAAGCGGGATCGCTACCGCCGAAGGCTCCCGTCAAATCAGCCACAATGGGGACAGAGGCATATACAAATCTTCCAGAACGGCGCGATTCGAGGCGGTTGCAGCGTCGGCGTACCCACGCTCTTGGGGTACGAGATGCACCTGAGGAAGGCATTTTAGGTCGATACTTCGCAAAAGCAATGGAGGTTGGGGTGGTAGCTACTGTCACGAATGCATGGGAAGATCTGAATAGATGGTGGTCCGCATAGAAGGCCAGTACCGCGGTAAACATAAATTTTTAGAGGCCACTTGTCAATGTTTTTGTATGTACGAGTATGTTACAATGTATGTGCTTATTTGCTAGAAGCCTTTAGGCTCCTCCTCCCCAACTTCATCATGCCTCCATCGTCAGAACAGAATTTCCGCAACAATTTATCCCAATTTCGGTGGGCCCGAGGCGCCACCGATGACTCTCAGCAGCAGCAGCCAGCCCCTCAAGCCGCAAATCCATTTTCTCGTTTCTACAACGCCGTCGCCGGAGACTACATCCCACTGCGGTCCAGTGAGCAATCCAACGAGGAGGAGGCATGGTTTGCATTGTCGAGATGGGAGCGGTGTGTAGCTATCCCTATACTTGCACTCCACCATTGACGGTGGACGCCTGCTAGGTTGTTGGGTTTTGGCGTATGCTTAATTGGTGCTGCGGTCTGCTTCTTTGTCGCGTTCCTAACACTTCCATTCCTTGCCATTCGGTGAGCACTTCTCCCTATCTCGCCAGCTTTTCTATTCTAATACTTTACCCTTTAGCCCAGCAAAATTCGCCCTCGCCTTTAGGTAAAATTTGAAGCAATGTCTCTGACAGATGAAGTATTGATGCGCGCCCTCAGCTTGGGTAGTCTGCTCGTCATGTTCGGGTCAGTTAACTTTATATCATGAGAGCATTGATGCTCACACACATTTCAGATTTTCTGTTTTAGTAGGTCCTATAAACCACATAAAACACCTCGTGTCCAAGGAGCGACTACCATTCTCTGCTGTTTACTTCGGGAGTCTTGGACTGACGTTATACTTTTCACTTGGCGTATGTATCACTATTCTTGATTTCAAATAATTATTGACCTTTTTTTTTTTTTTTCATGTCAGGCTCATTCATGGCTTGGTTCTTTGGTGTCTGGGGTGGTCCAGGTATGTCGTGGTCAACGAATCGTCCCTCCCTTATTTATTTTTGTACGGCAGGTGGTTGCTCTCGTCTCGTATGTGCTAGCGTACTTCCCAGGAGGGACACAGACGCTGCGCATGGGTGGCTCATTGGCTCTACGGGGCGCTGGAAGTCTTTTACCCAGGTAGTCGTGTACGTTCTGATCAAATTGCATGTATGAAGCAGGCTTGCTCATCTAATTTATGATATCCATATTATGCCCGCGGAGGAGCCTTATCATCAAAACAAGGATGTTTTAGTGCTCCGAAATTGAGAAATAAATAAACGTTGAAGAATTTTTAGATCCGTACGGTACAATCGTCAGCTTCTAACCACCTGCCCGACCTTGCACTGTTTCATCGTGCAATCCAGCACTATCCCGTAACCTGCGACACATTATTTCAATGTAACCCTGGTTGCCTTGCCAATCTTGCCCAAATGACTCGTAATCCTACATTCAATGTTATATTCACGAGCATGCCCACCACATAGGTCGAACGTACCAAATCGAGTGAAGCCAGCCGTTCCAACGCCGGTGCAAGTTTCGCCCCCATCTCAGCTCGAAAAGCTTCCGGTTCAGCAGTAGCCAAGAGTCGCATCGCGTTCGACACTGATACTTTGACTGGCATGGCATTCATGTACCGTGGTTGAGAGTAGTACTCTAGATGACGCCAGATCAGGAGAAGGAGCATTTCCGTCGTGTCTGTGGGTGGTTGGTTAACTCCGAGAATGTCAGTCTTACAAGAGCGACCTTACCAAGCAGAACTTTAGCGTCCATCCGAGCAATGCGTTGCATACGCTCGAATTCTTGACATATTAAAACCCGTTCTTGCTCGACATCAAGGTCCTGTAAAAGGGACTAGCCGTTATTGAATTGTTCACTACCAATG
>NW_001889880.1:1042345-1047632 GCF_000143565.1 Laccaria bicolor S238N-H82
ATCACCTCTCTCTTTACTAGTGTTTGAAAGTTAGGTTAGTTAACCGGGAAATAACCGGACCTAACCGCAACACTAACCTAATCGCAGTTAGGGTTAGTTGATTTCGAAAATGGAATAACCGGTTATAACTCAGTTCCTCGACCTCCTTCGAGAAACGCTACCACCACACCAGCAGGTGGAAGCATTATCTCAAGCAACATGCCCTCGTCAGCGCCCATTGCTCCTTCGGCCAATGTGCGACCTTCGATATTGCGTTCTCCTTCAAAGAATGTCCCAGCTTCTGTGAACCCCTCAAGTACTCCGCCTTCTGTTCCTCGTCCTCCTTCCCGAAACGCGACTACCACGACAAGTGTTGTTCCTATAAACAACCCAGTCCCGTCTGTTCCTCCTTTGCCAAAACCCTTTTCTTCAGTGTCGAGAACTCCCTCAAGGAAAGCGCCCCCCTCGATCCCTCATGCACCTCCAAGGCAGGAATCTTATTCGACTACCAATTCTCCTAAAAACAATGCCTCTTCTTCAGTTGCTGTTCCTTTGGAACGAAAGGTCGCCCCTCCGGTAATCGCTCCGTCCGAAAGCACGAAACCTACCATGGCAGTTGCAACTCCGATTGTTCCCCTACAAGACGCCTCTTCCGTGCCGACCAAAGCGGGATCGCTACCGCCGAAGGCTCCCGTCAAATCAGCCACAATGGGGACAGAGGCATATACAAATCTTCCAGAACGGCGCGATTCGAGGCGGTTGCAGCGTCGGCGTACCCACGCTCTTGGGGTACGAGATGCACCTGAGGAAGGCATTTTAGGTCGATACTTCGCAAAAGCAATGGAGGTTGGGGTGGTAGCTACTGTCACGAATGCATGGGAAGATCTGAATAGATGGTGGTCCGCATAGAAGGCCAGTACCGCGGTAAACATAAATTTTTAGAGGCCACTTGTCAATGTTTTTGTATGTACGAGTATGTTACAATGTATGTGCTTATTTGCTAGAAGCCTTTAGGCTCCTCCTCCCCAACTTCATCATGCCTCCATCGTCAGAACAGAATTTCCGCAACAATTTATCCCAATTTCGGTGGGCCCGAGGCGCCACCGATGACTCTCAGCAGCAGCAGCCAGCCCCTCAAGCCGCAAATCCATTTTCTCGTTTCTACAACGCCGTCGCCGGAGACTACATCCCACTGCGGTCCAGTGAGCAATCCAACGAGGAGGAGGCATGGTTTGCATTGTCGAGATGGGAGCGGTGTGTAGCTATCCCTATACTTGCACTCCACCATTGACGGTGGACGCCTGCTAGGTTGTTGGGTTTTGGCGTATGCTTAATTGGTGCTGCGGTCTGCTTCTTTGTCGCGTTCCTAACACTTCCATTCCTTGCCATTCGGTGAGCACTTCTCCCTATCTCGCCAGCTTTTCTATTCTAATACTTTACCCTTTAGCCCAGCAAAATTCGCCCTCGCCTTTAGGTAAAATTTGAAGCAATGTCTCTGACAGATGAAGTATTGATGCGCGCCCTCAGCTTGGGTAGTCTGCTCGTCATGTTCGGGTCAGTTAACTTTATATCATGAGAGCATTGATGCTCACACACATTTCAGATTTTCTGTTTTAGTAGGTCCTATAAACCACATAAAACACCTCGTGTCCAAGGAGCGACTACCATTCTCTGCTGTTTATTTCGGGAGTCTTGGACTGACGTCATATTTTTCACTTGGCGTATGTATCACCATTCTTGATTTCAATTATTTATTGACCTTTCTCGAATGTCAGGCTCATCCATGGCTTGGTTCTTTGGTGGTCCAGGTATGTCGTGGTCAACGAATCGGCCTTTCCTTATTTATTTTTGCAATGATAGGTGGTTGCTCTCGTTTCATGTGCTAGCGTACTTCCCAGGAGGGACACAGACGCTGCGGATGGGTGGCTCGTTGGCGCTACGGGGCGCTGGAAGTCTTTTACCCAGGTAGTTGTGTACGTTCTGACCAAACTGCATGTATGAAGCAGGCTTGCTCATCTAATTTATGATATCCATATTATGCCCGCGGAGGAGCCTTATCATCAAAACAAGGATGTTTTAGTGCTCCGAAATTGAGAAATAAATAAACGTTGAAGAATTTTTAGATCCGTACGGTACAATCATCAGCTTCTAACCACCTGCCCGACCTTGCACTGTTTCATCGTGCAATCCAGCACTATCCCGTAACCTGCGACACATTATTTCAATGTAACCCTGGTTGCCTTGCCAATCTTGCCCAAATGACTCGTAATCCTACATTCAATGTTATATTCACGAGCATGCCCACCACATAGGTCGAACGTACCAAATCGAGTGAAGCCAGCCGTTCCAACGCCGGTGCAAGTTTCGCCCCCATCTCAGCTCGAAAAGCTTCCGGTTCAGCAGTAGCCAAGAGTCGCATCGCGTTCGACACTGATACTTTGACTGGCATGGCATTCATGTACCGTGGTTGAGAGTAGTACTCTAGATGACGCCAGATCAGGAGAAGGAGCATTTCCGTCGTGTCTGTGGGTGGTTGGTTAACTCCGAGAATGTCAGTCTTACAAGAGCGACCTTACCAAGCAGAACTTTAGCGTCCATCCGAGCAATGCGTTGCATACGCTCGAATTCTTGACATATTAAAACCCGTTCTTGCTCGACATCAAGGTCCTGTAAAAGGGACTAGCCGTTATTGAATTGTTCACTACCAATGATCACATATGAATTCCAGATTATTTAGAAAAGAAAAGAATTCATGCTTGAGCAGAGCAATGCTGGACCGAAGTATTAAAGTAATAGAGAGTATCTATGAGGTGGAGGCTATCGAGAATTTCGAGAGGGTGACATGTTTTCGTCATTGAACAAATCCGAGTCAGCAGAGCTCTCTGACTCGAGCCTCTTGCGTTTGGCCACTCTGTTAGCCTTTGCTGGTGTCGGAGTTGTTGGTGTTGGTGTTGGTGATTCAGATGCCTTCCGGTGGTAGCTCAAAAGCCCTCTATAGATGTAGAGCTGGGCATGGCTTGCAGGGTGTGTTCCTGTGGGCACCAGTGCTCCTGACCGATGATGCAGTTCGCCACAAATCCTAAAAACAGGAGGTCCTCGTCCCTGGTTGACAGAATGATCCTCGTCGACACCGAGTGAAGTGAACGATAAGGCCCGGTTATATTTCCAGATCTCGTCCTGAAATGTGGTCGCATCGCAGCCCCCAGTGGTGAGGAACCGTCGAAGAGGTTCTGGCGGGGCTTCAAGGGCCAGAAGCTGGACCTTGCCTTCAATGCAGCACATTCCAAACTTTGGCGAGCGCTTCGAACTGGCAGCAAGCTTTTCTGCGAGCCAGTGAAGAGCGCCACAATGAGGACAGGGGATGTCCATGCGGCCCAAGTCATGTCGTTGGGGTGGATCCTGGTACGGTCAGCGAGCTGCTAGGAACAGTTGCCGTGATCTTCCTCGTTGTGACATTGTTCGTGTAGTGGTTCTCCGAGCACCATTTGCTGGATGAGCAGGAATGAAGCCATTAGATACAGAGTAAAAAATGATCTATTGCTATTGACATACATTCTGCCTGACCTGGCTGCTCAATGGTTCGTAAATACACGCCATGGTCTTGTTGATTGTCTAGAGGAAGCATTAGATATAGAGAAGATGAAATGAAACAATGACGTATAGACATACCTTCTTCTCTCTGTCTCGTTCCCGAGCTCGACAACGTTGTTGAGCAAGGGATCTGGCATTTGAATGTTTAGTTTGTGTAGGAGGAGTGGGTTGTGGATAGATCTAGCATTTGAGGCAGTTACAGGTTGAGTAGCAGAAGGTGTGGGGAGTGGATATCTTCCAGAGCCTGCACAACGCGGGGCCTTTCTTCTCGCTCCCGAGCTTGACGCGAGACCTTTCTTCTCGTTCCCGAGCTCGACAACGTTGTTGACCGATAGATCTAGCATTTGAGGCAGTTACAGGTTGAGTAGCAGAAGGTGTGGGGAGTGGATATCTTCCAGAGCCTGCACAACGCGGGGCCTTTCTTCTCGCTCCCGAGCTTGACAACATTGCTGAGCAAGGGATGTGGTATGTGGTGTAGCTTACAAATCCGGGGTGGAAACATGGCCAAGCTGGATTGAGGGCTGTGCAAGACGAAGTTGCCTCGGTGTCAGCGGTTGATAGGATTCCCCACAGGAGAAACTCAAGTTGGAGCTTGGGGTTCATGGGCATAGGGCCAACTCTCTTGAGATGGACCGCAACGTGCAGGTGTCGAAAACGATGGCTAAAATAAAATAAGTATCATTGACAGAAAGCATGCTGTCACCCACCAAATTTCTTGCCAACGAAGCCCTGCAGGCTCGGAGATGAAACCCCATGTGGAACATTCTCGTCCGGCGAGTGGAGGGCACGTTGTCAGCGTGGTGAGCACAAAGATCCTCAATGCGAGTCTCTCGATTCAACACTTGATGACTGAAAGTGCATGCACAAGGAAAGAGTAATGGAAAGATTGAGGAGGATGTTGTGAGGAAGGTTGAATTGAAGGAAGGAGGAAATATGGGATGCGCATTGCGCACGCTGAGTAGTGTGCGTTGGCGTTTGTCTTTGTCGTTTATCTTGTGTCCGTGGGAAAAGCCGATGTCGTTTTATAATATGATGAATCTATGTCACGAAGAATCTAGAATAAAACCTCAGTGGTCTGCACCATCGAAGTAACGATAGGACCCTACCTCTTCCGCACTATCAAGGCCGATATGCTCCTGATTCGATAGCTCAGCGCTGGTATCTGAAATCTGCTTCAAGACTTCCCCCATGTCGTTGCAGAGATCATCCAGGGTGGCAAGGGTATCGCCGACGGTAGGAACGGTTGCTATATCAGGCAACCATTAGGTTTGAGGTTCCACAGCGTTTAATATAAAAACAGACCAGAGAAGTGAGAATCCCTGTCGTCGCGCCGAGGAGTAAGTGTTATGGGAGACAACACCAAAGTAATCTCGGGTTCTAGAGTCACAAATGATGTTAGGAGCGACGAAGGACGGCAGAACAGAAGATACTCGCCTATGAAATTGCTCGCCGCACCGATGTATGTGACCATGCTTTTACGCAGAAGCCGCTGCTTTCTGCGAACGCTGACATCGAATTTCGACTCAGACGCGAAGCCTGTTCGAATTGAGAGAAAAGATGACAAGGAGAGGTTATCGGTCGTACCAAGTGCTCGAGTTTTAGCTGCCTGATGTTCTTGGTCAGTCTGGGGCATGACGCGGATGGAACCTCTTCCTTGTATCAGGTATCTTGTCGATAGGCTGAGAATTGCTGCATGAATTGCTCCAAAACCGGAGTG
>NW_001889880.1:1049750-1135455 GCF_000143565.1 Laccaria bicolor S238N-H82
AACTGAGTTTCATTAGGTGATCCGATGGGGTGAATGAAATTAATGAGTGCGGCATAGAGATTGCCCCTGACGAGCTCAAGATGGTTGTTGTTTAAAATTCCTTGAAGAACATTTCGCAGGATGTTGTACAGTCGCTCTGCTGGCAGGGAGCCCGATTCGGTGTCACCTCCCGCAGACTGAAGGATGATATGTTGTTGTCGGTCTTCGCGTAGTTTGGTTATCAGGGAGAGAACCGTTTCAGAAAGCAAGACGGCTGTCGATACTTCGATATTGAGTGAGCGGATCGCAGCAGGGAGGACATGCAGCAAATCGAAGAGCATGTTCTCTCTATGGTCATGAGGCAATCGATCAAAGCACTTCGTCAGAGCCAGGTCAAGCAATCGTCTCCAGGCTTCAAACCCGCTGACGAGGGAATGTGATATCTTCCTGCGATGGTTCTCCACAGCGCAACTTTCCAAGATGTATGTCGTTTCCCTAGACAGCTGATCACCATGAGCAGCAGTGACAATGCTGCCTTGAGCATGTAGTGCACGCTTTGCAGCCGCCAATAGTTGTAGCAGAGCGATCCGGTCTACGATCTCACACCCAGCTGCGTCTTTTCGAACGCATGCTTGAAGATTAAATTGCGCCAAGAATTGAAGGGTGACAGGCTCGACAGAGAGGCTGTCAGACTACTCGAACGTCAGAGACTGAAAAAAATCAATGATGCGCATCTGTGACTGCCCAACCTCATGGAAGGTGGGGAAGTCATATTCCTCCTCGTATTCGAAATCTGTACCAAACAGTATTTCCAAGATTTCCAAAACTCCCTTGAGGTGGTTTCTGCTCGTCAAGACATGTAGCTCCAGGGCCACCAGGTCGAATATGAAGGAACGCAGGCGAATGAACGAGCTCAATGAGGTCACTGTAGTAATGATTCTCGACCCGTCACCATAGATGGCCTGTATAGGAGGCTCTTGTAGCGTCAAAGTCGCTTGTGAAGGTACACGCGCTAATTGCCGGGCAAAGAAGTCTTCTCGCGTACGCAGACATCGCATGGTGGACGTTGATGTTCGAGGGTGGACACACAGCTGATAGACGACGTGGTAACAACGCTCCGCCAACGCAGGGAGACTCTTGAATAAGGGTTCAACCTGAGCGCTTTCTTGATCCCGTTCTTTCCGCTTAGCCTTCGACCTAGGAACCCCAGCATTGACAAGATCAAGTAAAACATGGATGCTCGTCCGCTGCGCCCCAAGAGCATGTGGGTCTTGAATCTGATACTCGCCATTTACGCTGCCAAAGAGCAGGAAGTGAGCAATATTCGGGTATGGTCGATGGGATGCTGTGTCTTGGATTAACAAGTCAAGGGCTGCAAGTCTGGTAGCTTGTTTGAGTGCGTCCGAGATTTCACTGTTATCAGGAGCTCCAGCACCGGTGATTTGTTCAGTAATTGCTTCAGCCTCCAAGACGTCTTCCATCGACTCGCTACCAATCACATCCATGAAGCCTCCAAGTATCCTATCTGAATCGCCGCTCCTTTCAACAAGGGCTACCAAGTTGGAGAAGAATGTGGAAGTCGAGAGGATAGTGATGATTTTAATGGACAGCAGAACGACTTCCGAGTATGTAGCGAATGTCATATAGGCAGCCAGGGCGGGGGCATATTGCGGCCCAAAAGAAAGTGCTTGATCGAAACGAGTGAAAGATGACCGAGAATTAACTTGGCCAACAAAAGTGGCGCTGTTGTTGAAGTCAGACAAAAGAGGTATTAGAACATCTAGGAAAATGTCTTGAATCTCCAGGACGCGGTGAACAATCCTCAGCACTCGGATCATAGTTGTCAGGAAGAAAGGTTCTTCGTTGGGAACGTCTTTCTCAAAGCCACCAATGCCCTCGATTATGTAGGTCAGAAGGCTACTTTGGAGGGGCGAGTTGGTCAAGAGGCGTTTCATAATGTCATAACCAGGATGAATGAGCAAGGGTACAAGTGATTCTCCTTTAATAGGAACATCTTCAGGAGCAGTTACCAACGACTCAAGGTTGAAACTTGCAAGCGCTCTTTCAATGTAGCATAAACAGAGGTCATTCGTCTTCCACCTGTCAGAAGGCTGGGCGTATTCGCGGTTCGGAATATTGGCGAAGACTGTGTCGATGACAAAAGAAGTAAAGGGTCCAAGGCCTGGGATGCGGTACGGTTGTCCCAGCGATTCCGGGATTGTATTAGAGGGCTCCAAGCCTGCCGCCCGATCGCTCAACGGCATGCGCTTGGATGTGTGAATGGCAGTGCTGAGAAGTTTGAGGAAAGGGATAGTGGCAGGGTATAACCTATGCACAGACTCGATTTGTTCAAGCTCAAGCTCCACTCCTTTGCTGGTTGCCAGCGCCATGCTAAATCCACTAGTTGAACCAGCTCTGACGTTGATGACTTCAAGACGCTCCATTAATGTCCAAACTGCCTTGCAGATTTCAACGCCGGGGGCACCGGCGCCAGGCTCACAGAATGCACTGAGGGTCTCAAACAAA
Source organism: Laccaria bicolor S238N-H82 (assembly GCF_000143565.1). Taxonomy (NCBI): domain Eukaryota; kingdom Fungi; phylum Basidiomycota; class Agaricomycetes; order Agaricales; family Hydnangiaceae; genus Laccaria; species Laccaria bicolor. Next base: position 1,052,256 of record NW_001889880.1, read on the forward strand.
GCGCCCTTGAGTTCCAGAGGGATGCCAAGAGGAATAAGCGAGATTAACGTTGGAATGGCACGGAAATGAGCATGTCCGGATATCGCTGTTCGCACGGCAACCGAGTATGTCACTACCGTCGATAGAAGCCGGAGGAATGACTGGGAGAGAAGCACATCCTTGGGACCAATCGTGACCTGTTGAGCAGCCGGCGGAGGGGCGGCGTAGTTTTGCAACGAGCCGAAGGACTGAGAGATTCCAAGGGGCTGTGGTTGAGCTTGTCCTCGTGGATTTGAAGCACTAGCTGCCCAAGATTCGAGAAGAGAAAAAATAACAGTCCATGAAACAGATGGCCCTGTAGACGAAGATGACCCCATTCTCCCTGGGAGGATCTCCCCACCTCGCGCCAAAAAGTTGTACGCGAGCTCGCTGCATTGTTGACCTTTCGCCAGTCCACTTAACATATCATACAATGCAGCCAACATTGTGAGATCTTGTACGGACGTTGACCATATCGCCCATTGAGGAAAGCAGGAAGACGACCACTCGTTGACTCAACGTATTCAAGATATGTGACACGATGCGAGTCAGACGAAGGACCCGCACCCCAAAATTGGAGAGCCCGTTCAGCAGGCAGCGCTGCGTACAGTAAACCAATGAAAGAGTACAACATAGCGATGTCTTGCCGTGGGGTAGCGCTGGCTTTGTCTGCTTCTGGGGCAAGGCTTGACCCAAACCGAGATGGAACGCGATTGCGTTCAGTCCTCGCACTCGCGAGTACAAGGTCTTCCTGCCTTTGTTTAATCTTGCGGAGCTCTGACGATGCGTGCGTGATCAGAGAACGGACCAACGTCTCGAATGTGGATACGACAGTGACTTTGAAGTCGTCTGGGGGTGTCTCCCGTTGCTCTTGCTCGGCAGGAGGATAATTGACTAAAGAGGCTGCGGGCACGCTGCCATGCTTACGTTGCAGATGTACCACCGCGTATGCAAGATAGCCGAAAGCATCTCCCTGGACCGCATTCCACACCTGTGTCTCCAGTTCCTCGGTTGTGAACCCAGTTCGGTGCTCTAAACTTGCATCGTTGTGTCTTGTCTCTGTCAAAAACATCGTCCACTTGAGAAGAAGGGTTGCCTTGAGACCTGGTTCCTTCCAACTTGTAGATGGTGCGAATTTTTTGGCCATATACACCAAAAGCGAATTGTCCGTGGCCAACATTTGTCGAGATGACCCTACACGACTCGACGGGTCAAAAGGGTCGAACGCAAGAAAGATAGCAGTAAGGATGTAGTAGAGTAAGGGATGAGTGGGGTTGGTAGAAAGCAGGTCCACAAGGTGCTTAATTTCTTCCACGGAAAGAAATCCCAAGCGGGAAATGGAACATAGAGAAGTGGCGAGGTAGCGCCTTTCATAGTTGAGAGATTCGTAGCGCGAATTTAGGGCATCGTATCCAAGCTGAGGGTTCCCTTGAAGGTAGTTTGCATTGCAGGTCACAGAGGAGGACTGTGTGAGCTCACCTTGATCCGAGGGTGCAATGGTATTACTCCCAGCGCTCCTCCTCGCAATATCAGCTCTACCAATGAGGACGTCTAGCTTTTCAATCTCCTTGACGAGTCCGGGAGCCACAGCAGACTCCCCGCTACCCGACCCACTATCACCCAGCAAATCTCGGGTAAATTTCGCCAAACGCGTGTATGTTGGGAGGACTTCGGCTCCTTCAGCAACTTCTGCGGCGTCGAGCAAGTAACGCAATGAATCAACGAGATGTCGCCGGTATAGGTGAAAGTCCGCAACCGTGTTTTCCATGCAATTCACAGGCGCCAAATTTGGATTCCTCAACATGACATCGTGCAGTAGGCTGGCAACGTAACGTTCCGAACAGTCGAGTTGCTGCGACAGAAAAATGACTTGTCGAGCGAAGTCAGAGTTAACGGCGACGGATTTGCCATTGATGGTGATCTTTCCTAGAACAAGGACATTAGTAGCTTCACGGAATCAAGTTACTGCATCACTTACCAGACTCCACTTCCCGTTGTTCCTGTGGGTTGCGTGGCCCGACGTCAAGCAATTTGAGCAGACGCGGTTTTTGAATCATTAACTGTTCGAAAAGTTCTTGTTCGTCATGTTCGGGCTCTGAGGTTGTCAGAGCCCGTATGAGAACTTCGCGAAGCCAAGATATCGAATTCATGGTCGTAAAGTTATGAGCCGCAGGCGTCTGGATAAAGGACGCGACAGGCAAGCGACTTGCGGCTTGCGCGAATCTCAGTGAGGTTGAAGGAAACTCACGCGTTGAGGCACGTGTACTTACACCTCTATTTGTAACAACCACAAATAGAGAACCACACCAGCTACAGGATATGAGATGAACAAGAGCGCAAATTATATACAAAGGTAGATAGCGAAGTAACAGTAAATGGTATGTACATTTTGTCGACTGTATGGAGGTAAGTAGCAAGTGAGTAGATTGATATTATGATAACAAAGTCAATATATGTGACAAGAATAATGATAGTAAAGAATGGGGTGCAGGTACGTGACGCGTCGAGACCACGGGCAACATGAGGCCTACAGCCCCTTGGCGGCTTTATATTCCTTGACGATGACTGGGGCGTCCGAAGCGAGAGAGAGCTCAGGCTCCCATGTCGCGTCTGACTTCGGATACCCCAACCAGAAAACGTGGAATTCCAGTCCGTTGGGACCTTTTCGATGTCCTCCAAGCCGGTCGACTTCGTATCGTTTTTCAACAACCAACTTCTGATCCGCACGGATACGAGAAACCCGACGAGCAGAGTCCGACCACGCTTTAGGCACGACGGATGGCATAGGTACATAATCCTCGGATGGCGAGAAGTTGCGGCGAATCTCAGTACGTCTCCCTTTCAGGTGAGGGTGGGCGAGGCGACAATACTTGTCTACCTCACAAAGTGTGTGTTCAACATCCGCCACATCCATAGGAAGTTTTTTGGGCCCCAAGCGGGAAAAGTTGATTCCCAGCCGCTCGAAATGCTGATCTTGAGTCTCCACAAGCCACCTTATCACGTCGACTTCGATATCAGATTCAGGACCTTTTGCTCGCGCGATGGTCTTGCCGAACATCTTGGAAAGGCCAGAGGATGAACCCGGTCCAGAGATAACAAAATCATTCGCGTTGAAATTGAGGACCTTGGTATACGACAGGTTGAGCATCAGTTGATAGGTCGTGAAATCACCCATGCTCGGGAATGAGATTATGTACTCGTAAACGTCGGCGAGAGTAGGAGCGTTCAAAAGCCTAAAAGCCAGTTGATTTTCCATGAACACTTCGAGAAGGCAAAGATGATTCATGTAATTATCTGTATACCCGAAATGCGGTGCTGGTTTGATAAAAGCGCCCGTGTACAGAGTCATGCCATTAGATTTTGCCTTCGCCAACACGTGGTTATACCTCTGTCTGTCGTAGGTTGCCCAAGTGAGTGGCCCCAACTTCTGGTTCAGCAGTTCCCAAGTCTCAATCTTGGTAAAGGAATTGAATAGCAGAACGCGAAACACGATCTCAGTCGGATCCTGTGGGCCTTTTTCGATCACTTCGCGGATCATGTATTGACAAAGTTTGTCAAGCACGCGGTAGGTATTACAGAAGTAATATTTCTGCAAGATGGGGTCGTCTGTCCACCTTGGCAAGCCAAACTACGCATTAGTAGTCATAAAGCAATGACGATGACGGAACATACGGTGCGGATTGTCCAGCTCGGCGCCTATCATCGATATTCTTCCGTTCGGCCGCGAAACGCCAGAAAGTGTCAAATGCGACCGTGGGTTTGAGTTGTTTTCCATTTACGGTAATGGTGTCCGGGAGCGTTGAGTAAACAGGGACGAGACTTTTTGAGGACGACTCCGATGGCTTCCTGACAGGAACTCTCGCAGCAGCCTGCACTGTCGGCCCTAAAAAATGATCGTTATTGAGGCTGTGAGACGAAATATTCTCCATTCCAACAGCGTCCGAGTGAGCGGAACCCGTCGACGAAGATTCACGAGAGATACGAATCGCGTTGCGCAACGACTTTCGATTTATGGGGAAAGTAGACGCGCTGATGGAAGCCACGGTCACTTCATTTCCGGTACGGATTGCGGGCATGGTCGATTTTGCGTGTTCTAAAAAAGGCTTAAACATCAGGGAACGCACGTTTCGCAGACATGAGAAGCTTACCTGGTGAAAGACGCTACCTGGTCAATATACTGTGGGTCAACGGCACTTGGAAAACACCCACGCAGTGACGTTGACAGAAGATGGGAAATAATGGTGGTTGGACTTTGAGACAGACCACGTTTCCCACGTTTCGCTCCTTTCGTTTCATTCGCCGCCGGCAAAGGAAATATGTACTGCAAGCAGACTACAAGGGATCAAAAAGTGCGTCAGTGTAAAAAGCCTTAAACCTCGTTAGCGCAACTTCACGGTCCCTGTCGATCGTCTACACACAACGTGGTTCTTACTCGTAAAAGAACACGATGCAGTCGATCGCTAATCGTGATAATCACAATTTCTTGATTTGTATGGTATGTTGGTATCGATAATGTTCATTTGGATACAGTGAAAAGCTTGTACCCAGATCAAAGATGAAGTGGTGAAGACTTGGAGTGGATTGTGATGCTGACAATTTTAGGTCGCTCACGCTTGAGTCAAGTCAAAGTTTAAAAGCTTGACATTGAAGTCATTTAGGCCTTGATCATAAGCAATTAACTGGGCAAACTGACACCACGTCGACGGGCACGAGCAGCGCCAGCGAGGTTTTCCATGGTCATCCAAACCTGAGGATCAGCTGGCAAGAAGGGTAAAGTGTGGAGAAATTGCGTCATTTCTACCCCAGGGCAGATCCTGACCAACTTGAAATCTCCGGAACGGTTGTGTGGACGGAGGCAGACGTTGCAAGGTACGTAGAAAAATTTCCTGAGAACTGCAAAGCATAACCAGAGATAATGAATGTGTTTCGGCCACCCTGTGGCTCCTGGTAGTGAACAATATCTAGGCTTGCGTGAAAAGATTTTGAATGGAAAAGTTGTTCAATTAGAGAAAATTTGATCCGAAGCTCGCAATCAACGAGAATCAAGGAGTATGATATGCGACAAGATGGACCGAGGTTCTCTGATCTTCCGACTGAGTGATTGAGATAATCAGATTCATCCAAGACAGGACATATTCCGGGGGAAAAGCTCCATTCGGGATCGCGGTACCGATAACTATCTAAATCCTGGCAGGTAGAGGCAAGTAGTTGCAAGTCCGTTTTGAGATGATTTGAAATATGGATGTGGCACGTTTCATCTGAGCCTCTGAGAGTCAGGATTGCTACCTGGTGAGAGAAGGTAATGTCGGGCGTAGGATAATCGATAGCAAGGGGCTAATCTGTTGTGTCAGGTCCATCTGCGCGAGTACATCTTTTGTGTTGAACAAGGTGCGTGCAACGGGAGCTCGATCCGAGCCAGAGCAATAGCATTGAAAGGTAACAGGAACAAACAATAACCTTCATGGCTACAACGACGGAAATTATTGGCGATGCAAATCAACTGTTAGCAGCGCACTCGAATTTAATTCAACGTCTAAGGACAACTCAACAGGCCCACCGTCGTCAACTTCACTCTCTTCATTCACCCCCTCATGATCTGCTAAGGTTACCGAATATACCTTCACCTCAACCCTCACCTCCCCCACATGATCAGTCACCACCACTATCTCCAAAACCTCAACAACAACCGAGGTCTGACCTTCCACCGGCGAAGAAGGCCCGTGTGGCCCGATATCGTAATTATGTCCCAGAAGAGGAGACCATTCGGAATGATTATTCCCAGCGTTATGTCGACGGCGGGGAATGGCCTCAGAATTGGGTTCTGGGAGCTGAACCTGAACATAGATTCGAGGAGTAAGCTTCACGTACTATTGCATTTTCGACGCGAGTATCAACCAGCCAACCCAGATATCCAAAGCAACAGCGTCTATTGAATCTCAAGAAGGCGTCTGTAACAACCCACTCATTACCGCCAACATATATACCCTACTCCCAATTAACATCTCTTCAACCGAGTAAATTCGATGTTATTCTTTTGGACCCGCCATTTTCTTCCACCTTTACCTGGGACCATCTTCAGGAAATACCCATTCCAACTCTTGCTGCGGACCCTAGTTTTGTTTTTCTTTGGGTTGGAAGTGGTGCGGGGGAAGGTCTCGAAAGGGGAAGGGAGGTTTTGGCAAAGTGGGGTTACCGACGGTGTGAGGACGTAGTTTGGGTCAAGACAAATAAAGCGACAAATCATGGACCTGGAGTTAGTGCTTTCCACGCTATCTTTTTACAACTTGGATTGAGCCAGCGTTGCAGACAGACCCACCGACCACCTCATTGCTAACGCGGACAAACCAACACTGTCTCATTGGTATCCGAGGCACAGTTCGTCGGTCGACCGACAGTTGGTTTGTTCACTGTAATGTCGGTAGGTTGACGGTACTTCTCTGGTCATCAAATACCAACAATTGTTTCAGACACCGATGTCATTATCTGGGAAGGGGACCCCACAGACCCAACGAGAAAACCTCCAGAAATGTACACGCTCATCGAGAATTTTTGTCTAGGTCTTCGCCGCCTCGAAGTTTTTGGTCGTCCGTCTTCCTTACGAAGAGGATGGGTTACCATCCTCAGTCTAGGGCAAGAAGAAGCTCTTCACACGACAGAAGATGGTGTAGTATACGTCGAGGGTGAAGAAGGCGGTCGTGCTGGTGTATGGGTTCAGGAAACGTGGGAGGAGGGGATCAGAGAACTATCGGGCGGAGGAAAGCCTGTTGTTCCCATGACCGCGGAGATAGATGCTCTGAGACCAAAGTCTCCGTTTAGGCCTGGTCAAAACACCAACGCTGGGCCTGGTGGTGCTGGGAGTAATCCTGGTGGTGGAGGAATGGCAGGCGCGAATCGATTCGCGACAGCGAATAATATGAACAACCGGAGTGGGTTCCTTAACTCGGGCGGACAAAACCAGATGATGGGTGGCCAAAATCAGTTGGTGATGGCGCCTATGATGGGTATGGGCGTCCACCAGCTCGGTGGTGTGGACGACATGATGGGGAACTGGAATCCCATGATGGGCGTTGCTGGGATGGGTGGTCCTGGGATGGGTGTTGGATTGGGCATGAACATGATGGGTATGGGTGGTGGCTTTGGTCAACCAGTCTTCAACGGCGGGTGGGGCGATCCCAGTCAGGCTGCATATGGCCTCGACGCCGCGTGGGACGGCGATGGCATGATGGCGATGAATGTCCAGGGAATGATGAATGGCATGAATCCCATGGGCCCTATGGGCATGGGATGGGGACCCTTCGACGGGTATTGAATTTTACATATATTATGTAAGCTAGCTTTTCCGACCTTGCAACTTTGAGCAATTCTTCAATTTCTTGCACAAACGATCAATGGGAAAGAAGGCTGCGAAATCTACAAAAAAGTTCGCCACGAGCGGCCAATTGAAGAAGACGATAGAGGCCCGGCGCAAACACCAGCAGATCCGTCGAAAAGTTGAAGGTCGGAAAGGGCAGAAGAGTGGAAAGTCCAAGACACATTCAGAAGCCCGTGAAGAAGACGGTGACCAGGATGTCGAGAACGAACCAACAATAAAAAGGTGGACCCCTCGTTCCCTTTTTTTTGGTGTGCTGATGACATTGGAAGCGTGAAGCGACTGACCGTCGATGACTTCCTTAGCGGGAACTTTATGCAAGGCAGCGACGACGACGACGCTGAGGATCTGGAGGTGCGTCGTCTTGGTCTTGACCTTTAGCCGTCTGATTGTCAGCAGGATATAGGCAGCGACAAGGAGTCGGCGGACGACGACGACGGTATGGACTCGGACGATGGTTCCTTCGCCTCTGTGGATGACCTGGAAAGTAAAAAATATAGCCAACCATGTGTCCTTCGCACAACTCACTTTTACTCTTAGCGGAGGGAGAGCTCCATCTTCACGAGCTATCAAAACTCGCTGAAAAGGATCCAGAGTTCTTCAAATACCTTCAGGAGAACGACCAGGAGCTCCTCCAATTCAAGCCCGATGCGCCTATTGACGCGGCCGCTTCGGATGATGAGGAGATGGAGAACGCTGAAGATGTCGTTATGGAGGACGACCGGCTTCCTGTCTTGACGAAGGCTCATTTGCAGAGGTGGCAAAAAGCTCTTTTGGAGGTATGTTTGGTCACTTGAATGCAGATTTTAACCCATGATGTCGATATTCTTTCTAGCAACGATCTCTTCGAGCTCTGAGAAAATTGTTGATTGCTTTCCGGTCGGCTGCCCACATGAACGAGGAAGGCCAAGTGTTGGCTTGGAGTATTGACAGCTCCTCTGGTATGTACCTTATTATTGTTTTGTGTGGATGAATTCCTAAACGCCCGCCGTTTTAGTGTATAATAAACTCGTGACCACCGCGCTGATGTATACACCAGTCGTACTGGAACACCATATTCCGTATAAAACTCTCGCCAACGGGAAATTGTGCGCCTATTCGCTTGTTTCATCATTTACCAGCCCTTGACATACAACATTACAGCAAACAGCCAACACAAACTCAAAAATTCAAAACTTTGCAAAAGCTTGTGCTTTCATACTTGAACAATATCATCCATATATTATTACAGCTCACCGATAATGAAATGCTACGATTGGCATTATCTGGGAGCGCTAAGCTCATTCCTTACATTATGTCAAGCCGCAAAGCCGTTAAACAGTATCTCAAAGTGCGTCGCTTATCTGGAATTTCTTCAAGAGTCGCTCTTTCTCATTCATTTTTAGAAATGTTTGGAGCTGTGGTCAACTGGAGACGATAGTGTTCAGATAGCTGCATTTTTGTCTATCCAGAAGCTTGCCTCTTCGACAGATGAATCCGTAATGGACATTATTCTCAAAGTATGGTCTTTCATTGTTTATCATGCGATCTTGTGGCTCTAACTCACCCTCAGAGCACGTACCTCGCCTTGATGCGGTCCTCCAAGTCAACCAACGCGCACACCCTCCCTTTGATCAACCTAATGAAAAATTCGGCTTCTGAACTGTTCTGCGTCGACCACTCAACTGCTTACCAACACGCATTCGGCTACATTCGTCAACTTGCCATTCACTTACGAAATAGCATGAAAATCAAGACCAAGGTGAGCAATTGTCCCTCTAATGTGCAATATTACATAACCTGCTCTTCTGTGGCTAGGAAGCGTACAAGCAGGTGTACAACTGGCAATATGTTCATTGTATTGACTTCTGGTGCATTGTTCTGGGAAGAGCTTGTGACGCTCAAACAGAAGCACAAACTAGCAAACAGAGCGCGCTCCGGCCCTTGATTTATCCACTCATTCAAGTCTGCCTTGGGTCTATAAAGTACATGGTGCTTTGATACCCGCCCAGTTGCTTGCTGATAAAATATACAGGCTGGTCCCCAACAGCCGCTCATATCCTTTCCATCTCCAAATTATTCGATCTCTTTTGCATCTCACTCGGCATACCCGAACCTATGTTCCCCTATCTCCATACCTCGTCCCAATCCTTACGTCGACTTTCCTGTCATCACGTCCAAAGTCAAGTACACTGCGGCCTCTTGACTTTGACGTTCAAATCCGTGTGCCTCATCAGTATATGAAGACTCGCGTGTATACCGAGGGATTAACGGAGGAGGCCGCATTCCTTTTGGCAGAATGGCTCTCCAGCGTGCCTGTTCATGGCAGCATCGCCTTTCCAGAGATTGTGATCCCTGTGGTTGTTGCATTGCGCAAGAGCGTTAAATCATCGGCCAAGGCAGGGACGAACAAGGATCAAAGTCTTGTCAAAGTCCTTCTGGAACGAATTGATGACAGTGTGAGATGGCTAGAGCAACGGAGAAAAGATGTCTCGTTCGCTCCTGGGAAATTGGATGTCGTGAAAGATTGGGAGAGATCTCTGGTATCCAAACTGGGCGATGCACCATTAAGCAAGTATGTCAAAGTGCAGACAAAAACACGAGAGAAACGTCGAAATTTGGTGGACAAGGTATGTGGCTGAAAGCATATGGTTCTGTGACATGGGAAATTCTGACTTAACCTAACTGGGTAGGCACGAGATGGGGAGGACGAAATACTGGAAGACTGAGATGCCTTTTTTTTTTTTTGTGGCACCATCTCGAGTTGAGATAAGATCGGAATTACGGTTCATGTCCATATATTACTGTCCACCATGTCGATCCGTGTATCGCATTCAGGATCTAGGGATTCATCTCAAGGCGACATGACGTCGATTTGATGGAACGTGCGCGTGAGCTTTGAGATTCAACATGAACATGAGGCCGTGAAATCTTTGATAGCCCAAGGACGATGATTAAAAAACATCAGGAAGCATGAAGATGGCAAATACCACAATCCTGAGGCAGCTGAATGCTACCATATTCCGAAGAATACTTTCCACCACGGCCTACCAATTCCCTGAGCACTCTTTTCAAAGCCTTCCACAAGGCGATCATAATGCAACGGCATCGAAGTGGGTTGTAGCATCTTCTTCGAAAGAGGATACTACAGAAATACCTAAATGAGGGAGACAGTCCAACATTAATGAATGTGAATAACGCACCCTTTTTTGCATCGCGTTATCCCTCAATGCACGCGTCGCGTTCACTGCTTGCGGAGTCAACTTGGGGTGTGTCGCCAGCGATTTCAAAAATGTTTGAAGCTGGAGATTTGGCCGAAAAGGATCTACGACCCATGTATCAGCAATTGCGATGAGTTTTTGGCCAAGTTTTCCTGATGCAGCCGCCATTCGATGAGTGGTAGCCGCCGGTGTTGACGACAAGTCCGTGCTGTAGGGATTATTTCGAAGTCCGACAAACCGTGTTACCCACAACAAACACCAGGAGCCAAACGTCGAGTAGGATTTTACCCCTTCTTCCTTCTCCGATCGTGATTTTATATCCTCTAGTGTGTACTTTTATATCTTCTAGTGTGTACAGCCTGCAATCGCGCACACACAAGCAATCTGATTAACACGTCTTGTTACACGCTACATTGCGATCTTGATCTTCAATGATGTGAAGACGGCTTTACCTACGCGTCCAGAGATGGCTTCAATCATTACTTTGCCGTTCACCTAGCGCGTTTCAAGGTCTTTCCAGTCTGCAACGACCCGTCTACCTTTAACTTCTCAGAGCCGCCGAATCGCAGATTCGTTTTCGAGAATGTCATACGATTCCTCGAATGGACAAGTCTCATGAAAATGCACTCAACGACCTCACTTTAATTTAGTTATTGTTCGATTCCGCCGGAGCTCGCATAACCTTACAGGATGAAATACCAGTTGGCCTCAGTTTACTTTGTCAAGTCAACCCTCCATCTATGGGTAATGGGCAAGTCGGGGCTCCACCGCGGGTCGATGAGGACGCCAGAACTTTTGGCGGCCGCAATCGTAACCGGGACGCTTAAACTCAACTGCACTCATCTCGCTATTCAAAACTTTGGTTTAATCACAGCAAATGAATGCAAGTTAGGCGCAATTAAATGACACACCCACGGATAAACGTTTACCTTTGCAGACTAATGAATAACGATTTGAAGTGCATGCGCTCAAGATCATGAAGTTAAATTCTACGTGCTGCTGGCAAGGACCCTTGAAGGCTTTCGAATTTTGGTCTAGAGAAACCGGTTGCCGATCCAGACAAAAGTAAGCTCAGGAGGCTATTGACAAGCTGTTGACGATTCTGATTTCAAAGTGGTAAGTTTGGTGTAGGACTAAGGATCTGGACGAATCGACATATTTTGAAGCTAACCCAGGCAAATAAATTCTTTCCGACGAGATTCTTTGGCAGGCGCAGACGCCATCGGTTGTGCATCTTGACCATGTTATTCTACTTTCAAAGTTGTGTCTTGATTAACGCTTACTGTATGTATGATAATTTTTCTGCCCACGATGAACCGGTTGAGCTTGACTACGGGATGAGATAAGGCCATTGGGACAAGGAGGTCGAAGAACTAATTTCTAAGTTACGACTTACTATTGAATTCCATCCTGGCATTGATATTTCTCTCGTTCGATGACTTTCAGACTGGATCAAGAATTACGACGGACAGCATCCTCCGCGATAACCAGAATCAAGCATGACATAGGCTCTTCGTTTATCTGTTCGCCTACCTTCGAGGTTTTGAAAGTTGAATGTTGAGCGCTAATTAGAAAACTGATACACAGCCATCAGGCACGCCCGCTGAAGACGCCCAAATCGGTGCTTTTCGTGTTTTCTTGACCTGTTCTCAACTTGAATCTTGTTCTGCACCATGGGCTGCTGTGGTGAACCTAACGACGGCAACCCCCCGACTAACCATGGCATTCCTGCCTATAATGCTGGAACTATTACCAGCCAGCCGACTGGGCAACCGATGATGGGGCAAACCCAAGCCTTTCAGCAACCCCTTCTCGCGTCACCGCCAGCGGTACACTCCACCGGCAATGGAATGCAGCAAGGCACGCCCTGGGGCCAGTCTGCTTCACCGCCGCCTATGAATCAGTTTGGGGGGTACGGAGGTTCCCCCTCTCCGCCCCTTCCAACGTCGACACCATTGAATGGTTCTGTGTTCAATGGTTCCAGCGGCTTTTCGTCTAACGAGCCCTTGATACGACCACCGTCGGCCGCGCAGTCGTCTCTTACTCCGCCAATGCCAAATAATCAGCTGAACACAACCACTGTTGCCGACGAAGGAAAGATGTCAGTCTCAATCGATTTTGGTTGGTGCCATATTATTTTTACGTGACTGGCGCTCATACGGTATAGGTACTACGTTCTCGGGTGTCGTAAGTGCTATTGGAAACGGATGTGGATTCAGACTAAAGGTTTCTTCAGGCCTATGGATCATCACGTATCGCTGGAGGCCAGGTCCAGCAGATATTGAATTGGCCTGGTTCATTCGAGACTTTCCGAAAGGTTATGACACCTACCTGCTTCTGCGATTCTTCTCTGACAGATAGTTAGATCCCAACCTGCTTGTTGTATGATGAGCATGGACGGGTACTTGCTTGGGGTTTGGAAGCTAAAAACGCGAGCCCAATGGCCGGGACGACGCGTTGTGAATGGTTCAAATTGTTTTTAGAACCCAACGCGCTTCGCGATGAATCTGCTATTGATCCGCGCCTGCCCACTCTGCCGGCAAGTGAACGCTTGACCCACGACCCTCTGCTCGTTGCTGAGCTTCTTTTTAGCCAGGGAAAAAGGCGATTGACCTAATCATCGACTTCCTCAGCTGCTTATGGGAATACGCAAAGGACCAAATTACAAGGGATATTGGAGCCGTCGCTGACCTCAGTACGCCCTTTTGCTTCGTTAAGGGTAATTTATTGATTCTGACTAACTTCCTAATAATAGACTCTGCCGATGTCTGGTTGACCGTCCCTGCTGCGTGGGACGCACGCGGATGCGACATCATGCGAGAAGCTGCTATCTCGGCTGGCCTCGTTCAGAGCTCTAGGGCTGGCGATAACCAATGGAAAGACCGATTGAGGATAATCACCGAGCCGGAGGCCGCAGCTGTCCATTGCGCCCACTTGTCCAACCTCCATCATCTCAAACCCTCTCAAAATTTCATTGTATGCGATGCAGGTGGTGGCACTGTCGATCTTGCGGTTTATAAAGTGCGTCCCTGCAAAATAATTGCCTTGCCTTCCCGACCTTTTCCCTAGATAATCGGGCAAATGGCCAACCTTGAGATTGCGGAGATGTGTGCGAGATCAGGCGCCAATTGCGGTAGCTTATTCCTTGACCTTCGTTTCCGGGAACTTGTCAAGGTAAGATCCGATTTTTATTTGTGCCATTCTTGGTTTGCCAACCCGTTTACTAGACTCTTCTGGCCGATCATCCTGCCCATCTCGATCCAGCATCCCTGGCTTATTTCAGTCAGTGAGCTTAATTCCATTGTGTATCCCCTTCCTCACCTTGCGTAAAGTGCATTCCTTCAGCGAAACCGACAAGTTGAATTATTCTGGTATCGAAGATGATGGTCTGTTCTCTATTCAATGTCGCTGTGCGGCGAATCACGAAATTCATAGATAATATGTTCCACTTCACCTGTTTCAATGTCGAGGACCCTCACGACCCTTCGGTCGGGCTAATTAACGGGCAGTTATCCATTCCAGGGAATCTATTACGCAGGGAGGTTTTCGATCCCGTTGTGAACGAGGTACGTTATTTGAGTTCACTTAAACCCTTTTCTTCACAAAGTTACGGTTGCGAACCTTGTCAGGTCTTACAACTCCTTGAGGAACAAGTTGCAAGAGTGGATCAAGTAATCCATGCACTACTTCTTGTGGGAGGTTTTGCCGGATGTGAATATCTAAAGCAACGAGTAGAGGTGCGTATCGTGACGCATCCTTCAGTTGTTCTAATTGTCGACTTTGTGATGTAGCAACAATTCTCGTCTCGCATTCGGGTTATTGCGCGACCTCCCGATTCGGATACCGCAACTTTGCGAGGTGCAGCACAATATGGGCTAGCTCGAAGGGCCCTTGTTTCTAGTGTTATCGCACCACGTTCCTATCTTATGAAGGTAAGCACCCACTGAGACACCGGTTTTCATTTTCTCTCACGATGCGTATTATTTGTCTTGAAAAGGTGAAGCTTCCTGCTGAGCAAGACGACTGGTTAAAACGGCCAGCGTACATCAAAAACAATGCCGCGGGTGTCCCCATTTGTGACAACAGGTGCGCTATTTCGCTCTGCTTTCTTTTGCTCGCCTAACGAAGCCGCCGGCTCGCAGGTTGCAGTATCTTGTATCGAAAGGCGCAATTCTTCGAAAAGGGTGTGTCATTGAATCAATTCTTCACAGCATCGTCTAATAATCCGTGAATCTAGACAACGCTTGACAACCAAATTTTGGTACGTCACCATGAGAAGTTAAGGATTTCGCAAGGTATTATTAACAACCGATTCGTAGCAAATTCTCTCAATCGGCGCAAGGTACTTGGCTCGCATCGCCGTTTAATTGAATGATGTTCTGACGGGTAACAGATTCAGCCTTCGTTGCAGTGCTCTATACAAGCGATGCTGAGAAGATGATGCGCTACACAGACGAGGGGGAGACATTCGAGCTATGCAAATGGACTGTGGATTTGTCTTCGCTTCCGACTTTCCGCCAAAACGCTGCAATGCCCCAAATGGGTGGCTTTTACACCGGTATGATCTTGTGTTTTTCGAAGAATTAACCCACTTAGAGCATCTGTTAAGAATTCGAGCTGGGCCTGGAGCTTGATAGCGCCGAGGTTCGAGGCATCCTCTTGTACAACAATCAAGAATGGGGAAGGTTCGAGTCTCGTCTCCCTTCTCGTTTGATGAAACTCATATTCTCACGCAGAGTTACGTTCGACTTTTTGAGCTAGGAGATTGATTCCCAGTATCTCGATGGATTATACCCTCCGTCAGGTTTGGGTTATATTGTGCTGTTTTGTGTAGCCGTCACTTTGATTCTGGTGAACAATCTAGTCTTATGCTCAGCCTTTCGGAACTATTTCACATCCTCATGTACTTAGTGGGCGAGGCTTTCCTTTTGAAAATCATTCGAGTTTTATGCAGGACTGGGGGCTTCTGAGAATGCATATGGTGTGAGGATTGCGTTTTGGTCGGTGTTGAAAGATACATCAGTGATGGCGAAAAAAATGAGGTTGCAATTCTGAAATTTCGGCAGACGGGTAAGTGCATCTAATTGTGCCTCGGAGAAACGGTGATAAATTGTATAGGTGTTGATATGACGCACAAATTTCAAAGGAGGATGGTGATAGGGCCTCGTTGAGATGATCACGACCCTGTATGACAGGGAAAAGCCAATCTGGAATTGATCGCGACGGGCTTGGAATCCGAGATACGTTTCCCTGCTCTCCCTGTGTTTCCTCCCACTTCAGGCATTGCTTTCGCGTGGTCTTATCGGGCCTGTGCCTCGGCTCCTGTATCTTCCGTATAAATACTAAATTTTGCATCTAGATTTAACACGAAACTTTTAACTATCCGGGGTTGGCCGTCGGCTGAGCCCGCGCCATGGGCCGGAAGAGGGAAACGATCGGAGCGTCATCTATACCCACCCATCACTTCATCGACTTATAAAGCGTCGCAAAAAAATCACTGGTAGGTGTAAATTCCTATCGCTCATGTCTTCTCAACTTCATGCTCACCCCAGCTCCATACCCTCACAGATTCTATATACCCTTCTCACTCCTATCACTGTGCCGTCCCAGCGCGCACGCTTCACAAATTGGGGCCAGACTTTTCATTGCACCCCTCTAGCTATCTTTGAACCAGAGAATGAATTCCAGTGCGAGCTCATTCTAGAGCTTGCACGTCGCGAAGGAAAGGTCGTGAGGGCTGTTGGCGTCGGTCACAGTCCAAGCGATCTTGCATGCACCAATGGATTTATGTTGCGAACGACGAAGATGAATCGGGTTTTAGAGGTAAGAGGACTTTGTTTGTTGTTGTTTAGCATTGACAACCCCGGGCCGCTAATCTTTTTCACAGGTGAACGCAGAAAAGCGCTATGTGGTTGCCCAAGGCGGTATCACGCTTCATGAGCTCCACATTGAGTTGGCAAAGAGCAACCTGGCCATGATGAACGTTGGTTCCATCTCTGACCAGACGCTAGCGGGCATCATAACAACCGCCACCCATGGTTCTGGCATTGGTTATGGAGTCATGTCCACCCATGTTATGTCGTTGACGCTTCTCCTTGCTGATGGCTCTCGCGCCTCATGCTCGCTTAACGAACGTTCCGAGCTATTTATCGCCACGCTTTGCGGTCTGGGGGCGACGGGCATCATCCTTTCCGTTCAAATGGAAGTCGAACCCGCGTATCGCTTGAAGGAGTACCAAGAGTCGCTTCCATTCGACGAAGTTGTTTCAAATTTTGACAGACTTGTCTATTCGGCTGAACATGTCAGATTTTGGTGGTTTCCCACCGCTGATATCATACGCTGCAGCTACGCTGATCGAACAACTGAGGTATCAAACTTAGTTTTCACTGTCAAAGTTACGTTGTTGACAACTTCGGTACATTTAGCCCAAAAAACCAGCGGGAAGTTGGCTATGGCATTCCTTCTTGGGCTACCACGTTGTCCAGTTGCTATTGTTTCTCGGGCGGTTTTTCTTGTTCCTTAACCCCTGGATTGCCAACTTTGCTTGTTGGCTCATCAGCAATAAATCTATTGGAGTTGATGATGGCCATCACATATTTAATGTGGACTGTCGGGTAAGCCTGAGCTTGCATTTTATGACTTTTGATGTGTATCTCACCCGTGCCGTCATTACAGTATCCGCAACACACAACGGAGTGGGCAATTCCGTACGAAAACGCTGAAGCCTGTCTTCGAGATTTGAGGTTTTGGTTGGCAGCAGAACACGAAGACCCACATGGACTAAGACCTCATTTCCCAATTGAGATTCGGTTTTCTGCACCAGACGAGATATTTCTCAGTCCCAGCAACGGTCATCGTACATGCTGGTTAGGAATAGTCCAATACAAGTGCGCACGTCTCCTTTTCCTTCACTTCCTTGAATATACTAAGTTGGGCTCTAGGCCATACGGCTTCAATGTTCCATATCGAAAGTTGTTCGATGGATACGAACGCATCGTATCTCGTCACGGTGGCCGTCCTCATTGGGCGAAAGCCCATCGACTGTCGCCGAACACCCTTCGACAACTATACCCCGCCTTCGATGATTTCACTCGGGTGCTTGAAAATGTTGACCCATTTGGTATGTTCCGAAACGAATATGTTCAACGACACATAATGGGAAGGCCAATCGACGTACGAATCTTCAAGAAGCGCCAATTGTAGGGAGCTAACGAAACTGCACAACATGACCTCTTATGACCGTAATCATTAACTTATTTGTGCTGCAGCTATACACGGATTCTTTATACGATACACTTCAGTATATCTTCTACCGCCTACAGCTACAAACCTAATTGTTCCCTTATAGATGCTCGTACTATTCTTTCGTACTCCTGTCGGTTGTCGCGGTACAGTTTACAGCAATCGATATTGGCGCCGCTTTCGAGGTTTGGTTCTAATACCGGGTGTAATTGAATTGCAAGGTTAAGCAATGAGGAATGACTCGCCCGCCAACATTGAGATAACGCTCAATATCACTTTCTCGACGCTCTGCACAGGGCTCCAGCGCTCAGAGGCTTGCTCGTACATAGTCGGATCGTCGCCAGGGGTGTGCAAGATTGATATGCACACGTTCCCATCGGCGTAAACTAGAACGCAATGAGCAATGTTACTTTTTTGGAGAGGCAAACATTTCGTGCTATTAGGGTGGAACAAAGGAGGATCGAACTTCATTTTGAAAGGGGATAAGGGATAGTCGGATGGCTATGAATATCGTCATCATGAACGGCCATCAGGGGGATGGAGACCCGAGACAACATACAAAGGTCAGTTTGGCCGCAAAAACGCCGCCTTCCTGGGGGCATCGTTATCTTGAGTTGGGGATTTATCATCACAGAATGGACGGCGTACGAAAGGGGTGTCTTTTGGCCCACAGATGAGGGCTTCCCAGCAGAAGAAGTCGGATTCAGAAATAGGACCTTTCTCCAGTCGCGTGAACGACGGGTCATCGTTAAGCTGCCGATAATCTGCGTACCAGCGGTGAACATGCCATCTGGCGAGCCTGTATGTAGCGACACACGACTGTCAGAAACCCCGAGTTCACAGGCACTTCAGCCCACCTCCGGAGGTCAGTTGCTTGTATTCTGTCATCAATCGTCGCAGAGCAGTAGCACTATTCGAGCTCCTAGACGCCATTTCTTCTGAGGGATAGCAAAGATGAGATAGCAAAGATGATGTAGTTTGGAAGCAATATGTGTCTTCTTACAAACACAACAAAACTCCGCATAAATCGCAATAAGTAAATTACATCGGTTCTTGTCGATTCTACAGGTCCTGCATTGGTATTGGTACAGATGGCATAAAATTATATCAGCTATGAATGGGGATATAAGAAACCGAGAAGATGACCGCGGCAACTTAGGCATCGTCAAGAATTAGTCGAGGCACAACATTCATCGCCATCAACTAGGGAAATAAATGAGCGCGTGAATCACAAATAGAAAGCATTCACACCTCTTGGAATAGGAGCTTGGCCGCGTATGGGATGGTTAATTGGGCCATTTTCTTGGAGCTCTTGCAGTAGGTACACCATCCGTTGTATCCCATCAGCCCACATTCTTCACAGGCGTTGACCTCGAATTTGTCAGAAGAGATCATTAGCCGCTCAAGCAACAGCTGCGTTGCCCCATAGCCGATTAGGCAGTCTCGCTCCATCTCACCCAAGCGCAAGCCACCTTCTCGGGACCGACCTTCTGTAGGCTGGCGCGTCAAGGTGGCACGCGGTCCTCTATTGGTAAGAAGGAAGGTATAGCAGGTCACAAAAAAATCTAAGCCAAACTAACCTTGCTCGAGCATGCATTTTATCCATCACCATGTGTTCTGTAATGATCCTCTTTAGTATCCGAGCAACGAAACCATGGGGAAAACAATAACGCACTAAGTTTCTGGTGGTAATAAAAAAAACCTCAATCCAAATTGAAAGAGAACTTATCTAAATCTCCCACATACCTGGTAATAAATAGGCCCGAAGTAAACGTAAGCTTCAAGGGGTTCCCCGGTAATGCCACTTGTCAGCATGTCCTTCCCAGCATAGCTAAATCCGTGATCAATAAGTATGCGACTCATATCTTCAACCTGATGGTTTCCCGTTTAGATACAGTGGGGTTGGGGGAAAGCCATCATGGTTAACACACTTTGGATCCGCCGAAGGCCGTTCCATATTGTAGCTTCCCAGCGAGAACACCGGCCTACGCGAAGTTTAAGTATTAGGGTTACAGGTTAAGATCCAAAGGAGAGAATGTGCACCTTGCCCGCTAATAGTTCTATCATCTTTCCGACTGTCATTCGGGAGGGGAAACCGTGAGGGTTCATGATGGTGTCTTCACCGTCAACGCAAAATTAATTGAGACATAAACTATCAGATGGCAACAGCATACCGGGGTTGATACCATCGTCATTGAACGGCATGTCTTCTTGGTTTACAATAAGACCACAAACACCCTTTTGCCCGTGGCGCGACGAAAATTTGTCACCGAGCTCTGGCCTCCGTGTTTGGCGGATTAGCACCTTAATGAGCGTCTGATCGTTCTCCGTGTCGCTAATCATGACTTTGTCGATGTTCCCAGCAACAGGCGACTTGTAGGTCAGAGGGGTATTTTTATACGGCACGGACGCAGCTTGGCCGGTGAACGTGTTGTCCGTGGCGTTGGTGGGGGATTGTTTGTTCACATATACATCTCCAGGATCAACCCGTTCTCCTACACCTGCAAGACCGTCCGATTGAATGATGTCGTATTTTTTGTTGAGTTGGCCATTCTCATCCAGCGGTGCGTCAGCCAACCGATCAAATCTGACAAGAAGTTTACGTAAGTGACCGTAAAAGCACCGTCCGACTTACGTTCCATTGGGGTACTTCCGGATGAGGGTCGCGTTCTTGCGCAAAACTTGACATCGGCCATAACCACGATCAAGACTGGCCTGTGATGACGTTAATACATGGGGAAAAAGACGGCGCTGTTTTTGACGTCCTACTGACCTTGTTTAGAATAAGAGCATCTTCGATATCATAGCCAGAGTAACTCATGACCGCGACCGTCGCATTTTGGCCGGCAGGAAGGCGATCATACCCTATCAGTTCAATGGTTTTTGTTTTGACCATTGGCTGTTGAGGGTACACAGACAAATACAGCAAGGTGTCAATCCGGTTCATTTGATTGTACCCGATGGCACCAATAGCTTGTTTACCCATGGCACACTGGTATGTATTTCGAGGCGATTGGTTGTGGTGAGGATATGGGATGAGCCCTGCGACAGCGCCGAGTATCGTGAAAGGTTCAATTTCCAAGTGTGTGGTGGCAGGCACAATATCAGATTCGTATAACGCAATGTAGGTGTCGTTTTCTTCATTGACGTCGAGGTATTCGACGAGACCTTTTCGAAGGAAGTCGTCGAACGTGACATTGCCTTTCTTGAGATGCTATTAATCTAGCGAATGAAACATTACGTCTAAAACTTTGAAGACGAATCCATACCATCATGTGTTCAGATGCGACCTTCGGGCGTCCATTCTCAACGATGATCGCAGGCCGGCAGATGCGGCCACCATCGCTGGCAATATGAACGGCGTGATGATGATGATTGATGTAGACGCTCACAAACTCGCTAAAGCGCCGGGCTCTGCGAAGACTTCGAAACTGTGCCACAAATCGCGCCGGATACCGGGTGACGCCAATAATAGTTCCATTCACATTCACCACGAAGACACCAGGACCATATATCTCCGTTCCCGTCGTCAAATTGATGTCTCAAAGGGGAGACCTAAGCTCAACAACAATGACGATAACAACAACACTCACCTTCGATACCCAACATGAACGCAAGCCGGGTTATAGGTTCTTCTTCGACATCCGTCGTTATGTGAGTCATAAGGGCTAAATTCTTGACGAGGCCACACGCCTCGCCTTCTGGGGTATCGCTGGGGCAGAGAACACCCCATTGACTCGGTTGCAAAGCTCTCGGGCCGCTTACCTTGCGTGTCTTCTCAAACTGGGACGAAATGCGTGTCATCATGCCTAAAGCCGAGATGAAGCTTAGCCGACTAAGTACGTGGGTGACGCCTGCACGCTCCATCTTAAAACGCTTGAGGGACCAGTTTCCTGTGGATATAGCGCGCACGAAGCCGGACGTTAAATGGTCTCCTTGCATTTGCATAGTGTTGTACGCATCAAACTCGCTCGTCCGGGAAGGTTTTTTGAGGACTTTGTCAATTGCAATTTTAAGATTGGAGTTATAGGTTTTGAAAAGGTCTTCGAAGAGGAGAGCAAGAAGCTGGCCTGCACTGAAAAAGTAGATTAGATGGTCATAATCAGAGGCAGAAGGAAAAACTTACAGTTCAAGACGCTTGTTTCCGACATAATCGCGATCGTCAACCATGTTTTCGTCTTGCATGGCCATGAGAACACGCCGGGTCATTGTAGCTACGAAAATGGCCTTCGACCTGAAATCGAGACCGTTGACTGGGACATGGGCAAGAACAATTGTAGCCAACGCTTCCAAAGCCTCTTCCCAAGCGGGTCTCCTAGGACCCATAACCCGTCGATTGATCTTGACGCGAGAGCCAATGTACTCAAGAGCCTGTTGTCGTGTGTATACACCGAGCTTGGCCGCGTCCTCGAGGTTGGCAGAAAAGGTATTCTTGTACGCTTCCGTGGTTCCAGCTGTAAGTAACAGTATCTCCTTGTCTGATTGAATTCCTAGAGCTTTCAGAGCAATGACGATCGGAACGTCCTCATGTATAGAGTTGTGTCGAAGATAAATACGGCCTTTTTTCGTTGCGACGTACGTCTTGGATTTGAGGCCACCATGAGTGGAACTTGTGTGTCAAGCAATGATTAATAACAAGGGTAAGTTTCAAAATAGATGTACTTACGAAGTACAGGAGGCCTGAACAACCCCCTTTACGGTGTCGGTCTCCACGATTATACGATTCTTGCTGAGCTGCTCTTGGACCAAGATGACTTTTTCCGTGCCTTTGACGACGAAATAGCCCCCAGGATCCAAAGGACACTCAGTCATGCGCGCCAATTGTGCTTCCGTTCGACCTGTCAAAACGCACTTGCTACTCCTCAGCATGATGGGCAGGCGGCCAATGTTAACATTCCGTTGCACAATGCTTTTCCCCCGCGTGTATTGGATGGTGACCACAATCGGTGCGCCGTATGTAATATCACGCAGCCGGCATTCGTGGGGTGTGACTCTCTTGTCGATGGCTTCAAGCTCATTGCGATCGGGGAATCCGACATTGATGTCAGTGTATTTTAACCAAAACCGTGGATCGACATCGGAAGTCACTTTGTTATTTGCGCGGACGATGTTTTTGATATCGATATCGACGAAGTAATTGAACGAATCGATGTGTTGCTTCACTAGACCCTTGACTTTGAGAAAGGCAGGCAATAATAGCCACTTGTCCTGGAGGTGAGTTAAAGACGTTGTCACGCAACTTCGTTTTCCTTTACACACCTCTACGCTCTTTATGGGATCGGTGAGACCAAGGCCGCGCCAATTAGTTCTGTTGAGCTGCTCCCATTCGCTCTCCTCGTCCACGAGGGCTGACATCCTCGTTGTTGCGTGAAGAGTTATTGAGGCGCGAATTTTGTGTAGATCACGTGCACGTATCTATATACTTAAAGGTCGAAACTGTTTCGCTTGTTCTTCAACATCACAGAAGATCCATACACAGTCTAGTCTATTCGACATGTCCAGATCACCACAACCTTCCAATACTCTCCTCCTTCGCCGCCAATTAGCAGAGCTCACAAAGCACCCAGTTGAAGGTTTCTCAGCAGGTGAGCGTAACTCCTTCTGATTTATCCCAAGATCTCTTATTGATCTTGCCCAAGGACTCGTCAACGATGATAACTTGTATGAATGGGAAATTCTGATCATCGGGTACGTTGACCAGATTCCTTCGAATCAAGCCGCTCATTCTTGCCGCCACTTTCGCCGCTTGCAGACCTCCTGATACCTTGTAGTACGTCCTACTCGATACAGCAATTCTCATGTGAGTTGATGAGTTGACCAGCCCTTTTCAGTGAAGGAGGCTTCTTTAAGGCGCGACTGTCCTTCCCTCCTGAGTTCCCACTACTACCGCCCAAGATGCGCTTTACGACGCAAATGTACCATCCAAACAGTAGGGCACCTGGCTTCTGCAAATGCGACATAGTACTAATGATTCTATAGTTTACCCCGATGGAACAGTCTGTGTGTCAATATTAGTGCGTTTTGTTGTCTCTGCATTGAGGTGGCAGTGCACTCACATTCTATCTGATCAGCATGCCCCTGGCGATGACCAGTACGGATATGAAGACGCAGGGGAGAGGTGGATGCCAGTACACACTGTCGAGTCGATCGCAAGTATATCCATGGCCAAAATATTGGTAGACTGAATTTCGGGTTTTTGCAGTTGATCAGCGTAATTTCTCTTCTATCGTCTGACACACCAAATCTGGACAGTCCCGCCAATGTGGATGCCGCCAAGGAAGTTCGCACAGACCTGGAGGGTGAGCAAGGTTCAGGCTGTCTGCAATTTATTCTCTGAAATGTTGCTATGGCAGGATACAGGAAGAAAGTTCGGCGACTAGTCCGCAGAAGTGCTGAGGAGGCATTCGATTAATGAACCTTCGCTCGGTCTTGCTTTCTGTACGCTGCATTTCCCCTTCCCTTATGCATCATGATGTTGCCTGCATACACATTATTCTGTTTCTAGTTGTGTTTTATTATAACGATCTCATTACTTTCCATTCTATCACTCGATATCGAGTTTTGGTTATCAAGGTCCGCGATGACTCTTTACGAAACAAGATGTTGATCTTATCGCTAATTATTAGCCCCTTACTTAATAGGCCTGAGAAAACATCACGTGACTAACTCAAGTCAAATTAAAATTAGGTGGCTGTTTGAGCCGTCTTGTGATTTCTCCGAATAATGCAACTATTTCTACGCGAATCAAACAACAATTAGTTGGAGAGTCCTAGTCACCAACCAAGAGTGGAGCAAGTCTCGAAGCATTCAGTGAAACCCAAGCCCAAATGCCACCACCAACTCTAGAGAAGGTTTCGGCGTATTCGAAACGTTCGTTGCGTCTCTTATTATCTACCATCTTACCGATATCGTCAAATGTAGGCGAGTCTGCCTCGATCCCGGCACCCATAGTGGTCGATTCTGATTCGGACTTTGCTCCTGGTGCCTTCGTCGCCGTTGAGTCGAAGCCAAAGAAGAAACGGAAACGTGATGTCGCGGAACCGTCTCGAGTCAGTAGTGGTCCAACCAAACGTGGAGCTCCTACGAAGAAGGGTGATTCGTCTCTTCAAGCGTCAACCGCGAGTTAACCTGCCGTTAGAGCGACGTCTAGTGGTCAACATACATGAACCTAACCCACTTCTTGAGTATTTCGGTGGGCCCGATAACCTAAACTTAGCATACCCCAGTCACTTATATCTTTAAATGCAGCCAACGAGGATTTAGATTTACATTCGGCCTCCGAAGAGGACGATGAAGGCGGGGATGCCACAGGGGATAAAGATGACCTTGAAGGGAAGGATGCAGATGCCCCAATGAATTCCAAAACTTCGGCTGGATTTTTTTCTAGTTCGACAGCAGACACGAAAGATCGCTTTTCTTCGCCCGGCCCTTCTTCAACCACGCCAAAGCAAGTTCAGGAAGACGATTCAGCGACAGGTAGGTTTTAAACTCTGCCCTCTTCAGTTTGATTTTGGACAACAGACTGTCATTATATAATAGAGTCCGAATCTGAAGTTGAGGAACCACCTGTCTCTGATCTCAAGCGCAAATCTTCAGCGTCAGACGGAGAGGAAAGTGGGCGTCATAAGCGGCCAAAGACCGACGTGCCTAGTTGGGTGACCTGATGCAATCTTTTCCTGTTCATCTGACTTTTGTGCAGTCAGCGATTCAGCAACGGAGCCGGACTCCGAATATGAAGAGATTCCTCCTAGTCTCCCTGACACATCTCGTACGCCTCTTTTCCCGCGATGTCTGGTTATTCTGATAGCCTACTTTTGGTAGGTTCAAAAGGGCTCGCAAACACTGACCTACGCCCCGTTGACTCGGATTCTGCCACCGAACCCGATTCAGATAGTGAAGGGCTCTTAGATCCTGTGTGATACCATCGTTTGCTTAGCCCGTTATCTTCCCTAACGAGTCACGTCAGCGGTTGAAACCTCGGCCAGGTTTTCCCCTTGCTCCCAAGCAGAATATACTTGGTCCCTTGATACTCGATCGTGAAGAAAGCGTTAAAGTCCCTGCGGCTATTAACACATACTTGAGAGAGTACCAACGTGATGGAGTGAAGTTCTTTTGGAGGCAGTATAAAGAAGGCCGCGGGGGGTTGCTGGGCGATGACATGGGTCTCGTAAGTCTCGAGTACTTCCACCTCTTCGGCTTCATTCACCCACGATTCACGCTGTGGCAAACAGGGTCAGCGGTGATCTTGTCATCGGTTTGTTTATGAGCTGATCGTTCTTTGCAGGCAAGACGATTCAGGTCATATCCTTTCTCTCTGCCATCATGCGTAAGGAAGGCGTGCGTACCGATAAGCATCGCCGTCGGAAGTTTGTATCAAAGTTGCAGGACGGGGAAGCCTGGAAAAAGCGGCGGCAATTGCCCCCAGCAAATGCAAAGTGGCCAACGTGCTTGATTATTGCCCCAAGTACTGTGGTCCATAACTGGGAAAGAGAGTTTGAAACCGTACGTAGTCAGCCATTTTTTTTGGTTCTTTTTGTTGATCATCAGGCATAGTGGGGGTATTTCGAAGTTGGGATGTATAACGGGAATACGAAAGAGCGAGAACCTGTTTTACACGACTTCAAGCTGGGACGATTGGACGTTGGTAAGCCGTCGAACGATCTAATCCACTTCAATCACAAATCTTATGTGTTCCAGTGCTAACTACATTCGACTTGGCGCGGAGGGATATCGCCCTTCTTGAAGATCTTCCATTCAGCTGTGTAATCGTCGATGAAGTTCACCGTGTGAAGAACGAAGCTGCCAAAATCACCGTGGCGTTTCATCAGTTCAACTGCCCTAGACGATTTGGTTTGACAGGGACCACGATCCAGAATTCGTACAAAGAGATGTGGACTATTTTGGATTGGACGAATCCTGGAAGATTGGGGACGTCGAGGCAATGGCAGGGATTCGTCGTAAAGCCGTTGACTGCGGGGCAGTCGGCTGGCGCTGCTGAGGAGGAACGGGCGAAAGCATTGGTCAGCATTCTATTTTTTTCACCTACGTGTGAGGTGAGATTGATCGAAAGAGCTTTTTGGTAGGTCGTTGCACTGGTGCTCAGGGACAAGTTGCTTCCTAGATTTTTTTTACGAAGGTATCTACGTGCGCGTGACGAATGCCTCCGTCGAGCTAACGTCTTCAAAGGACGAAAGACATCATCAAGCACCAAGTTCGTTTTGCGTCGGATCCCGTTGATAACCCTGTTATTCAAGCTGTTCTATCAGCTTCCAGAAAAGACCGATCAAGTCGTCTTCTGTCCTTTGACTTCCCGACAGGTTGCAGCGTATAAGCATATTTTGAATATGGCGCCCGTGAGAAATTTGACTCACAAGGACGAGCCTTGCACATGTGGATCTCGAAAGGCGTGAGTGTGGATGGACAACAATGGCTCTCCGAACTAACACACGGTCCCTGGACAGACGCAAAGCTTGCTGCCACCCATTTGTAGCTGGCGATGTATTCAAGTTTATGTCGATTCTTATCAAACTGTCGAATCATTTGGGGCTCATTCTTCCTGGTATGCTCTATGACCTAGTCTGTGGATTGGGGCCGTAGCTCATGTGATGTAAACAGGACCCAAGGATACCCCGGAGCAGGCTAGTCCTCGCACTTAGGTTTGACGGTGTGATAATAACGAACCACAGACCGCAAGAAATAGAGCTTTAGCTGAAATAGCTTTTCCTGAAGGAGACATACCAAAATATGGGACAGCCATGATGCAAACTCAATATTGCGGCAAGTGGGCAGTAAGTACTGATCTTTGTATTCGACCTTTTCTGATCTTTGCCTTCTAAAGGTATTGGAAATTCTCTTGAAGGAATGGAGGAAGGAAACCAACAAAGTGCTAATATTTACTAAATCCGTCAAATTGCTGGAAATGCTGGAGTTCCATCTCAATAACAAAGGTTTTCGCCATTCATGTCCAATCTAAACAGTGAGAAAAAGATTTTGACTGTGTTCAACAGGTTATGGATTTCTGAAGCTCGACGGAAGTACCAAGCAATCCGATAGAATGCCTATGATCGATCGCTTCCATAATGATCCCGAGGTTTTCATTTTCTTGATTTCGACGTTGGCGGGGGGGACGGGATTGAACCTGACAGGTACCGACAGGATTGACGGAATTTGAGGATTTTGTTCTGACGACCACTCCATGTCCACAGGAGCAAATAAAGTTGTTATCTTTGGTGAAATTCTCAGTTCCTCGTGACTAGAAACGCGCTGAACTGGTTGGATATCTAGACCCCAATTGGAGTGAGGATAATCATGTTTATGTCACTTTGCGCATCTCAATCTCCCTCACAGATCCTGCGCATGATCTTCAGGCGATGGACAGGTGGGTCTTAACTTTGAACTTTACTTGTTTGCTGACGGCCTTTCACCGCAAGAGCTTTCCGCTTCGGTCAAACACGCGACGTTTCGGTGTACCGACTGCTGGGGGCTGGGTCCGTAGAAGAGTTGATCTATGCCAGGCAGATCTACAAGCAGCAGCAGATGGCCATTGGCTACGAAGCCAGTGTTCAAACCAGGTATGTCGTAATATTCACATTTGTCATGGAGCCTACTTGCTCAAGATTGCGAAGGTACTTTGAGGGTATACAAGGCGATACAGCAAAGAGAGGCGAGCTTTTCGGCATCGAGAACATCTTCAAGTTGCACGAAGATAAACTTGCCACGAAGATGGCGGTATGATTTCACATCGAGCTGCATTTTTTTATGAATCTGACAGCGCCTTAGATTGAGAAGGCCAATTTGGCCGAGCTGGACTGGGCCCTTGCCAATATGGGCGGCAGTAAACGCGGAAAGGCCAAGGCTGCTAGCGATATTATCGAGGCTGACGCAAAAGTGGGAAAGGAAGACGTATACATATGCTCCCATCCAACAAGGACTTTGCTGATCAACTTCGAACAACAGGGTAATCTCCGAGGACTGGGGGCTTTGTTGTTTGATGATGGTCGGAATGGCCCTTATATTGTAGTCGTTCATCACTTACTATGCATAACAGCCCCCCCACCAGCCGAGCCGCGGGAGCAAGATGTCATACAAAAGACGCTCAACGCAATCGGTGTGACGTACAGCCACTTAAATGACGAAATTCTAGTTCCCAGTCGCATCGAGGAAGAGCGGACAAAGCAAACCTTGGTGTGTCTCCTTCAAAACTTGTACCGGCACTATTCGTGCTGACTTTCCGCCCGAAGAAACGTCGGAAAAAGAAATCCAAGCCCGAGGAGTCTGCATCCAAACCTCAGTGGCCTCCAAGGAGAAAGCATCACAAGCCGCCACCGACGCCTGAGGAGCAGTATGTTCTTCATAGCTTCGCGTTTATACTACTAACGACGAGATAATAGGCTAGCATCCCGACAGCAAGCCCTTATTCAACTTGGGATGATCAGTAAACCCAGTGATATCGCGACCTTCGCCAGAGATTTGTAAGTTGCCCTCCAGTCAGCAACGCCGACAGAATTCAGACCTGATTATACCATAGCGCACGGCAATCTGATGAGGCACAGCGAAACATTCTCGCTGACCTAGACAAGTGGGCAAAGGCACAGGCTGAGGGCGATTCAGACTGACTGTTGTATTCCTCATTTTACATCAAACAATGTAGCACTCTTGCTTGTAATTTTATATAACTCTGGTATCAATGATCTTGTATGAAGAGTTTCACGAGGATGGTCGTCGCAGGATACCTACCGTATTGGCTCCATCCTTTGTTGAATCGTGACCACGACAACTTGAACCAACTCAACACTAGAACAAGAGTCCTAAACGAACAACGGTGCCTATGGCTTCACTCAAATTTCCTGTGTAGACACTCACCCCCGTTTTACAAGGAGCACATTTACCCAAAGTAAACATCTTACCCTCGAATACCTAAGGGCAACTGCGCCTAATTGCGCTCATCGCTCGCCAACCTCCTCTTGATCCGGCCATGTCCGAAGACATCACATTAATTCCAGCTTCTAAGTGTCCTTCACCAGGTATGATCGGGGCATCACTACACGCTTGACGCGGTCATGGGCTGAACGCGTAAAAACTTATCTTCAGTGAAGCTTAAAGCGAAAGATCTCCCAGATCAATGGCAGAGTGATAACGTTGAGAATCCGTTCAACGATCCAGACCCATTGGACTTTGATGCAGCGGGTGGTCTTGTGGGATTTGGCGGTCCTGGCTCAAAACCGATGGGTGGGTTCATCATTCCCATTTTTGTCACTTCGATCTGACAAACACCATCGTCAATGCCAGATATTTCGAGTTATACCCCCTCACAGCTGTACGACCTTAACCAGGTACGTCTCTTTAAATTGGTTCAATGAGGTGAAGACTAATGAGCCTTTGTCGGCTTCAACAGCAATTGCTTAGTGACAGCGTACCTCCTCGTCCGCTTATCGATGAAATCGTTCCGATGTCAAATCTTCGCGAGGAATATGAAAATGGATCAGCTGCCTTTGTAAACCAAATTGACTCGCTTACGGCGCGTGGATATGATAGTGTTCGCAGGACACGAGGCGATGGTGACTGTTTTTACAGATGTAAGTCGTGCGGTCGTAAAAAGAAAACTCAAACTCACAAAATCTTGATCTCACCATAACCAGCGCTTGCGTTTGCTTATGTCGAACGTATATTGCAGAGCCCAGAACCCGATTTTGCCGTTGCAAGTAGTGTATCTGCCCTCGCCGCTACCAGAGATTCTCTCGACAAAGCAGGAATTGACAAAATTGTCTACGAAGATATCTATGACGAATTTGTAGGCCTCATCAGCACCATCGTTCAGCCAAACTCCGCAGGGAAAAAGTTGGATTCCGCTGGGCTCTTGCTTGCGTTCCAGTCGCCCGAAAGTGTGTCTCATTCAACATCTCTATATCTGGAATCTCACATATGTTCCAAGTGTCAAACGCCGTTGTGGTGTATATGAGGTTCTTAACTGTGAGAACGGATCTTTGGCAATTGATCTCATTTTGACTGCCACAGTCAGCTGAAATTCGAGTTCATCGAGAAAATTATGAAGCGTTTTTGATACATCCTGAAACCCACGAGCCGATGGGCGTGGATGCCTTTTGCGCTAATATCGTCGAGCCTCTCGGAAAAGAAGCTGGCAAGGTGCACCCATGTTATCTGTTCAATTATTTTCTGATGGACTCGGGTTAGACCACGTTGAGATCCAGGCACTGTGTGCTGCCCTCCAACTAAATGTGGATGTAGCATATCTAAATGGTGGCTCTGAAGAGGGAGTTGTTGACTTTATTCCTTTCCGGTATGCCTCCGGAAGCGAGAGCCTTCCCCTCGTCCTACTCTATCGGTAAAATTCTACATGTGGGGTATATTCCGTCAACTAACATTTTAATTTGCAGGCCAGGCCATTACGACCTCCTTATCAAGGGGAAACAGGGTGAACAGGAATTGAGACACTGATAAATTGCCTTGTGGCGATATGTACTTTTTACTTTTTTGAATGTGTTGAGGCTATGTTTCGGTGTTTGGTTAGGCCAAATTATTTATACCTAACACGGCTCCTGTAACATGCGATCGACTGGCACAATCTTCCTTTCGGTAATACTTAAATCTTAAAGCTTTGCTTCGGACCCGTCAACGGCGCATGGATGTAAATTCTCAATTGGAGGAACTTTACAATGGTGCAAAGCATATTCTGCTGATTGGTCGAGCTTATCAAACACGAAGTATTGGATTGGTCAAGGTTTGCAGAGCGTTGGCGCCGAAAGCGAAAGCGGGGGATGAGGAATTCGAAGCGCAGCGTAAACATTTTTCAAGGTAATGAAAAATGATTAATTGTAGAAATTTCGTTGACTTTGATCAGGACGATAGAGATGTGTAATAAAGCGCTAAAAAGCGCGTATAAATCCGAAGTTGGACACGAGCGCCGTCCACAAGCTGAAGACGCATTCAGAAAGGCTGCTAGTGAGGCCGAAGCCTATTTTAAGAAATATGGTTTTGCCAGGTCAGAACTCCCCCCATTTTTTATAAAGACAACCTACAGAAATCGAAAATAGTTCTGATCCGACTCTCAAAAGTGGGGATATAAGAGGCTGGTTGAATGAGTTATCGGAGAAGGACACCTTTTGGGCAAACATGCTCGTGGTCAATACAAACGACAGGATAGAGAAGGTGATTTCCAAAGTATTTCTTCGTTCAATGGCTAAACTTGACAAACGATGTCCATAGTTGGCATCGGATAGACGAGCCTTTCACCGCAACGTAGGTCACCAAATGCAGTATTCCATTATTTTCAAGTTTAATAAATCCGCTTTTTTTCAGAAGAGGCTTCGGAAAGGCGACTCGACTTCGGAGGAGGACAGTGAGATTGAGTGATAGTAAACACAGGCCAAACAAGATCTCTAGAGTCTATTTGAAAACATGACCATACACAAGTCTCATGCCGAATTTACTTTCGAAAGACCAGGTCGGAATGCAGCTCGAGCCGTTTCCATGGCTTTGATCCTCTCACTCAACTTCTCGAACTCCCGTTGGCGAACTTCGTCTCTGTCCTTTAGCGCCTCGACCTCTCGCTGATGTGCCTCGTCTCTGTGCTCAAAAAGGACCTGAAGCGCTTCAAGTTCTCGCCGTAAAGATTCCAAAATCTCGCCCCCCGGGGTTTCCAATCGATCCTCGACTCCGATTATATGAGCGGCTGGGGGTATGGTCAAATGGAGCGTTTTGGGGTGTCCAGCAGGAATCATTGATTCGTTTTCCGGAGTTTCTAATCGATCCTGGACGGGTATGGTGAAATGGAACCTTTTGTGGTGTCCAGCAGGAATCGTTGCTTTTTCGTATGTTTCGTTCATTGGGGGATGATTAGAAGGATTCACTCTCCCCGCCACTTGTGGAAGCGAGGACCACTGGGTCTCATGAGCATTCTCTTTTGGACGTGGAGCTCGTGGATTTATATCGCCAATAAACGCTGGTGCAATGGGAAGGGGTGATATCTCTGAAGGATTGTCAATGGTGTTCGTTGCCTCCACCAGCCGCGTCGAAAGCTGCGGGCTTTCACCAGCGTTGTTAATGCATTGTCGAGGAGAGGACCATACAGATGTCAATATAACACCTTGAATCACGGCCGAATCTTGTTGCTGCGTCGTGGTTGGTGGCGACAAGAGGCAAGGTGTGGTCTCTGGTAGGCATGGTTTGACAGCTACAGCAGACGGGACATTGTTGGTGATGTCCTTCCCTTCACAATCTGGCAGTTGCTCTGTGGTTTTCCCGGCAGTTTCTATGTCGGAAACGTGGTGGGGCAGAGTTAAAGGTTCTGGCGCAACAGGCGAAATGGTTTCTATGTCTTCATTTCCGGACAACGTATGTGCTTCCTGCTGTAGTCGCATCATTCTGTCTCGCAACTCTCTCACCTCCATGTCCAGGTTTTTGGTTCCAATTTCGTCGTGCTCCTTCTCGAGTTCATCTATCTCCTCTAGCAGCACGCACATTTCTTCCTCGTGACGTTTGGCTTGTTCGAGTATCTCTCGGTGCAATTCCAAGCCCGCTGCAGTCTCAGAGACCGTTTTCATCTCGTCGGCAATTTCCTTCTGAATGAGCAACGTCAGAGGAGTTTTGCCTGCAAGATGACCCAAAATGTTCCGAGCTGATTCGAAGCTGTTCTCATACCGCATAAGTGGACTCCCCATGTCGATAATTGGCTTAAAGAATGCCTCTTTGGTTTTCAGTTCGCTCTCGCGAGCTTCGGCGACCGCTGGATTGACCTCGCTCCATCTGGTTGTAGCGAGGACGACGTTGGCCAAGAACGCTGGGCCACACAGTTTCTGGAACATGAGGAAATTGCGCCGGGAGCTGGCACCCATCCGAACGTCTGAAATACGGTGGAAGTAGATGATGCCGCTCAATTTCCTTTTCTTATTGTATCTGCGGAACAATCACACCAGGTCGCGTGGACGTATGCGGAGAACGTACTCGTTTACAAGGAAGGTCGCAATCGTGTTTAGGATATCCGCATCGCTCTTGGAAGAATCGTCGAATCCAGGGGTGTCAATCAGGCGGATGTGTCGTCCGTTGGGCTCGAGTTGAAACGGTTCGGACATCTCGACCCTCTCTGTGCACGATTCGAGTCCTTCCCCGATTTTGAGTGATGAGTTGCTTGCGAGGTTGATGAACTTGAAGAAGAAGAATAATCAGCGTCTCATCTGCTACCAAAATTTCGGTGCTCACTGAGGATTTTCCTGCCCCACTCCTCCCCATCACCCTTTTTGTGGCAACAACGTGAATAATATACCAACCATAGTCTTTGGAGAACGTACGCAATGAAAATTTCGTCTCCGAATTTTTGGTCCTTCGACGTCTCAGTTTCTTTGGTGACAACGTTAACATTCTGAGGTCCCCTGCCATACATATATTCTGTATTCGTGAGTCCAAGATTTAATTTTTTGGTTGTTTATCGATGCTCACCATCGGTGCAGGGCTCAAGAGGGGCTGGTCCTCGATTTATTGACATGGCTGAATTGGAGGAGGGTGTATGAGGATCGTGTAGGACATCGCGACGTAAAATACCTTTGCGAGAGGTCTAGGCTTGAACGACACTGGTAGATGCCTATACTGCTGGTTGCAGGTAGATTCTCTGAAATAGGAAGGTTGCGAGCTGACATCCAGCAGCATTGTTGTCGCATGGTGATCTCAGGTCTATCTCCGCGCAGCTTGCACCTTCCATCCTGGTTAGAATCAATCATTGCGTTGAAAACCTGTGAAGGAAAGCCAGGTACGGAAACCGAAATTTGGCTCTACTGTACCCTTCGTGCACGCGTTCGTCTCTTTTTTTGTTTTGTTTGCTAAATCTGG
Source organism: Laccaria bicolor S238N-H82 (assembly GCF_000143565.1). Taxonomy (NCBI): domain Eukaryota; kingdom Fungi; phylum Basidiomycota; class Agaricomycetes; order Agaricales; family Hydnangiaceae; genus Laccaria; species Laccaria bicolor. Next base: position 1,086,924 of record NW_001889880.1, read on the forward strand.
ATCGCAAGACTCATGTTTGCCATGAGTTCAGAATCCTGTGCGATTAGATTTGCGTGTTCGCATGCCATAGCATGCCATCCTTTGAATGATGAGCGTGACTCTTAAAAGCCCAAACGCTCAGAATAGACTCCTTCACTCCAACACCTTTTCACTTCATGCCTACGCTGCGCAGAGAAGCGTTACTCGACTGTAAGCCTTCCCTAATTTCATACAATTAGTAACTTACAGTTCATTCGTGAGAAGACCAGTTACCATCTACTGTGCAATCTCTACAAGGAGGATGGCAACTCACATGCCAGAGCGGAACTATGGTTGTGGGTGTCACTGTTGAATTTCTTATGGAAGGGCGATGAATCTTTTTTTACAGTCCACCCTATTCGTAATTGCTGCGACACAGCTATTGGCTTTCTTCAAAAATCCAAACCACTTCAGCACAACACAGAATAACTCGGAGGGCGCACTTCGCGCGCTCATAATCATTTGCTATGCCTCTCTATTCTTCAACGCTAGTGCAGCAATCAGTTCCTTCATCCTAATGGACAAGCTCGGGGAATTACCGTTCCGTGCTGCGTCAAAGCGTCAATCCATTTTACCGAGCGGCGGGACGATCACTGGCAATTCTGAAGATCTCTTGAAGCGATATGGTGTCGGCAAACTTTGGACTGTCCTAGTATGGCACTGTCAGTCCATCAATTCAACGCGGTTTCGCTGCTTGCTAACTGATTCTAATATAGGGTTTGTTTCCTACATGATTGGAACCATCTCCATCATCACTCAAGTATTGCTATATGTCTGGTTGCAAGAATCCAAGGAAGCGCAAATTGTGTTATCTTGCATTGCAGGATTCTCCTTTCTCCCACTAGCTGTGCTCTTTACTCCTTAGATTGGATCCCACCCCAGCCAAGCTTGCCAGAATATACAATAATGGTCGAACTTCCGCCTGCTACATCGCTCGTCATTCTGCAGAGCAATGATATCGTCAATCTTAGATCCAATGTTTCATTAAATCATGCGACACTCACTGCAGATTCTTCCGCCACTATGTCGCTTCTTCTCTTTCGTGACCGGTTGACCAGCGGAGCGCCATGACGCTGACAATTCTAAAACCGACACTCTCACATACGACTCGCTGCTTCTACCTATCTATGGTCTTCTTTAGACATAGTGTTATTTATGGCCGGCGCATATACACCCGCTTGCTAGCAGGCCGACCACTCCGATCCAACCACACGTTGTCGGGTAGCGTTGCCACGCGATATCCGCTTCACAGATGTTCTCAAATGGTCTGTCAGATGTATGTGGTAGATATATATGGCTTGTAATACTGCTAATAATGACTCAATTTGTCAGAAAGAGCTATTACGGCGAGTTACGTTGAGGGGAAGCGCGGTAGTAGATACTGTACCTGGAGTATCGGACGAACCCGGATTTGAACAGTGGATAGATGCATGATCTTTTTCTGAAATCTTATCGACATTGAAAGGAAACTCTCTCTTTCCAGCGCAGGGATGATGCAAGAAACCGTAGGGAATACTGTCGGCGCTCTTCAAATCGCGATTACTATCTCTGCTTTGCTCTTCGGGATTGTCACTATGCAATGTTATCAGTATTTGAAAAGTTATCCAGATGATGCGACTATCTTCAAGGTGCTGGTGAGAGATTCAATGTCATGATGTGACAGTGGTGGCTCATTTCATCGATTCTAACCTGGAGGTTGCTTTTGATTGGCAAGCTTTTTGTGTTACTCTTGTGATCATTACGCGCTAACGCAAAACTCAGGCTTATGGAACTTGCACAATCGGTCTGCGTCTCCTATCAGATGTACGTTGTGGCGGTTATGGGGCCCCAATCAACCCGTTTCGTCGGTTTCGGAGTTGCAGTGATTCTTGGGGGGCTGATTACGGCCGTTGTGCAGGTGCGTCTAACCTGGTTCAAGTCGATTCAGTGTATTATACTAGATTAATGTTAAATATATAGAGCTTCTTCTCCTTGCGCCTCTACAAGTTACTGACTCCGCCATCCAGCTACATTGGTATTTTTTGCATGGTGATTGCAAATCTCCGATGTGTCACAGCTTTCATATTCAGTCAGCGAGTCATCACGCAAGACGTTGGGGTGTGGAGAACACATTCCTTTGTCTTAATCATCCACAGTGCTGTTGTCGGCTGGTGCTGTGATTGACATTCATCATCGCCATTACCCTGGTATCATTCTTGTTGAGAAAACGGCGAAAGGCTTTTTCCAGGTGTGGCCGTAGTTGTTTCTATTCGCCTCGTCACAGTAATCAAAGAAATTACCGTACAGGGCTGCAGAAATCATCGAGCGACTCACGGCATTTACCATTCGTATGTGGCCTTCAAAGCTGGCTATCAAATACGACATTAAACCGTTTTCAAGGAACCGGCCTTCTTACCAAGTGAGGGATAAACATCACCTTCCTTCCAGCAAATTGAAAAAATGGCCAGTATTACGGCAACCTCTGTGCTCGTTCGTGTAAGTCTTCTATCCATATATTCGAGGTCTTCAAACTTCCTACTTGCTCAACAGTATCTCACCATGAGAGAGACCTGTGAGACTCCTTCTCGAAGTGGATTGGTTTCCCCTTGCTTATTTTGCAGACGTTTGGGCTGCCATATATACAATTCTTGAAAAATGTGCGTTCCATCGCAAGGATCTCGTAGAATGTGTTATCGACTTCATTCGGGAAGTGTACTCCAACTCTTTCCTCTCTGCGTATGATTTCTACAAACTGAATGAACGTCAGTCGTCATCAAAAGATAGCAGAAGCCACCGCACTTCACTCACACATCGAGTTGGTGTGGCCAGGCAACTCCATGTTATTCAAATATTTCCTCCGTCGCTGTTGTAACTCATCGTTTGCTTTGAAGTCCCGCCCGAATCACATTTCGATTGAAATGACTTCAGTCCACAAGGACATTCCACAAGACAGTTGCGAATGCGATGACATCAATTATCAGGTTGGCTTTCCTTTTGTTGAGATGATTTTGACCAGATTTATGTTCTCAAAACGCAGGATCCTGTTATTCAATTGACGCCTCCTGCATCATCCTCTGCAATTTAAACACAACCCTTGTACCACCTCCAACACCCAAGGCTCTGTGTACTTATACGGTCTTTAATATGCTCAAATCGTTGGTAGAAGACGGTACCTCATTGGATGTAACACCTGGCTTCGGTTGGGGCACACATTGAAACGAGAAAGGGTATAAACATATCTGTAGGTTCATGTCAGCGATACTGGAAACAAAGCTTTCTGAATCGAACTCGAGAAATCGACGCAGGGGTAACGAGACGTCCGTGAGGCTCATGCTGCACCCACGTCTTGTCCTGCCAGTCCACAAGTAACCCTTCTGCAAAAGGTCTACAGTAGAACATCGCTTTCTCGAGGTGCTGGATGGCCGGGTTCGAGGCGCCATCTGTAAGGAACGGTTCTTGTCGCCTCGAGTATCTGCAACGCACAGTATACTTCACCGGCGGTCAAAAGAAGACCAGATAAAACGATTGCCCTAGATACTACTTACTCCCCTTGCCGGTGACAGGTAAAATACTCTTGATGTGATCGTCATTGGTTTCATTGCAACGAATAATATTGCTGTTCGGACGTTTCAAGGATGTGTTCATTCAAAGCAATGTGCAAGGTACAGAACCCTTATATAAAGTAGAACTGCATCGAGAGATCAGCACGAGGGAAGAATGAAGGACGAAAAAGAAGACAGACATATACGTGATTCCTACATAGCTTTGGTAATTTATTCTTTCTTATAACTGCCAGCCAGCTCGTTAGCTTGTGCTTGGAGCTCTTCCTAAAAATAGGATGGGATTCAAAGCAAGAACAGAAGGGGACCACAATACGGACCAGCTCCTTTTTTCTCGCCTCAATCTATGGGGGTCAGAGATCAGCAAAGGTGGGGGTCAAACAGGGGATGAACATACTTGTTTCTTCATCTTTTGGAGGAGCTCCATTTCGTGGCGATGAATATACTCGTCTAACAAACGGTTCATTCATGTAATACGATGAGTGATATGTGAATACCTTCATGTGCCTTTTCTTTTTTGCTATGAAGACAGAAAGGTGTCAGGGCGTTCTGCTAAACACGCGTATGGATTGGGACTGACCTGAAGCCCTTGGACTGAGCAACAGTACCCTCAACGCGGCCGTCCGTGTAGCGGGCTACAAAGACGGTAGGAAGGCGACGAGCAACAGAGATACGGGCAGCGGCGAGCATCGTGGTGGTAAAGGTGAGCAAAGGTTGACTGTCGCTGCCGTGAATCCCGACAGTGTCACGTCACGAATTGTCACGTCACAACGTTTTCTTCCCTCAACTATGTCAAGCCTATTCAGACAGGCAACGGTCGTGGTATGTCCTCTGTAGCTCACTAGAAATCACTTATCAACCTTCAAACAGGCCCGCCAGGTCTCCAGAACCCGTTCTTTTGCATCTTCCGCCGTCTCTCGCAAGGGTATGTTGCCAGCCTGTGTTGAGGACCAACCTTGAATTCCGGATACACCCGCAGACCTCATTCAAGATCTCTATGTCCGCGAAATAAAAGCCTATAAGCCAGCACCTATTGTGAGCGCCAGTTACCGATTTCAAAATTATCAGATCCCTCATGGGATTTATTTTAGCCTAAAGACGCACATGTCGGTGTTGTGAAGCAGTACTCGCTACCACCAACACCCAAGGCTCCCGCTCCCCCTGCAGACCTTGCATCCGAGCTTTCTGCGTATGACGCCACGGAGCCCACTGTTGTGGTCGAGACGAAGGCGACTGAATCGTCGGAGGGCGCTGGAGAGGGTGGCGCTGACGCATACCTGGCCTTCCTCGAACGGGACCTTCCAAAGGTTGAACACCATCACTAGAGTACGCTTGTTCATGCTGTAGAATAAATGCAAGTGCATCCGCGTCGCCACCAACATGTTGACATAAAACCCTTAGAACGCGGTCACAACAACTTAATCCGCGAGTGGTGTGGATGTATGAGTGCTAAGATACATATTATTCATGCTATTGCATAATGCCTAGTGGGGATGGTGGAATAAGTATGTGCAATGATAGATAGTGAAAAGATGCGGGGGGAAAAGCGAAAACAGCGTTCTATGAGAAGAAGTATGGCGAGGACTTGATCTCTTGCACTCTAAAGGTGCCCTTCTCAGGTAAAGGAGGTAGCAGGTCCACGACGTCAACAAATTTGCCCAACAATTCTCTCGTCGCCTGGGCTTCCCTAGCCATATTTGCCGCGACAGCCTTCTTGCGTTTCCCCTCCCACTCGTCGTCAATAGAATCGTCTTCCTCGTCCAATTGCTCTAAAAATGCTTGATCCAGTGTGGGATCGCCTTCAGTGCCAATAGGTTGTTCGCCGATGGCGGAGCTACCTGTCTCCGACACCTCGACGATAGCAGCGATGGATTCCAAGGATTTGGCTTGTTCAGGTGTAGCAACAATTCGGACTCCAGATTCTGAAAGCATCTTGACCAAATTACCACCCTTGTTTTGAAGGTGGATGAGGGGCAGCTTGAAACCTTTGAATCTTTCTTTGAACTGTTGGGGCAAGTGAGATATTATATCAACGCAGAGTTAAACACATAAACGGACCTCTTCATGGAGTTTACCCAAAACATCCGAAGAATGAAGCAAAATGAAAGTATCGCGAATAACTTCAGCCATTGAGTCAATGGTAGAGGCATGCGTCCAGTAGGAATCGTGAACGGAAGCAAAAGTCAATCCTCGGCTCTAGAAACAAAGTCAGTGTCATGATTCGCTAGGTACTCTGAGCTGGATACGCACATGGCACTCGAGCGCAGTCAACATCATATGCGTAGCATCCAAACTATGAATAAAATTTGGCGGGAACGCTGAAGCTTGCTTCAACGAGTTGACTGTAAACAATCTGTCAGCGTCCTCCCAAAACCAAAATCGAAATCATAAACAAACCTTCAGCAGGGGATGATGGGTCAGAGATAAACACTGACTGAACAGCGGTCATAACTTGTTTCCTTGCGTGCTTCCTATATGGCTGAATTATTGGAAGTTGCAGGGGCGTCGTCCAAACTACAGATGTCATTTGCTCCTTCTTAAATCGGCTCATGGCCACCGCTGGCCGGCCTCTCTTTTTAGGAGCTGCAATGGCGTCGATAAATCGATCAGGCGCGATTGACTTGGAGATGAGACGAGCGCAGAGATTCAGCCAGTTCTGAATATGTTTGGCACCCGTGAATGTGTCTCCGATACAAGTAAGGACCTAACAGAGAGCCTTAAGATGAGAGGAACAAAAAAAGGAATACACAAAATCTTTGGCACCTTTTTGGCGAGGTAGGAAGCAGCAGTCCAGCAGAGCTCATCAGGAATGTCGTGTCTGTCTTTCAGCTGCTTTTCGATTTGTTCACGTGCGCCCACAAACGTTACACCGTACACAGTCGTCATGACCTATTAGTATCCCACACATGAGCATAAACGAGCACCAACGGGGGAGATAAAGGAGCTCACAGTTTGCTTGACCACCTTTCGTGTAATCTTGCCCTGAAGAAGTTTGGCCATTTCAAGACCATTCGCAGCATCGGCCTCAATCTGCTGATCAACGAGGCGCCCGACATAGGAATACACGTCTGATGGCCGATCACCAGCAGCGAGATTGACCTGTTTAGCACCGACGGCGTCGCCTCCGAGGGCTGCATAATGTTGCAAACCATTACATGTACCATCCTGATGCACAGGCAGAGTCGACATGTAGGCGAGGGGATCCTCAGACTGTAACGCCGCGTGGAGCTCCATACATGCTGCCAAGACTTGCCAGGGATCGTCACCTTTTGTCCACCAACGTTTTCCCTAAATATCAAATGTGAGCATTACCAGGACGTGTGCGTAAAGAAAGACGACAAACATCCAAGGGGTTGGTAGCACTATCAGCGATGTCATCCAGACGCTCCATGACCCAGTCAGCACGCTCCTGGAAACTGGCCTTGTCATAACCATACAAGTTGGCCAAATGAATTTTCAACCACCAAAGGCCCCTCTCACCGAGAGGTTTCGCGTCGGCGAACAACAGCAGGCCACGACATAGATCATCGCCAATGTGACTGAGATGAGGGGGGATAGGGTATGCACGCCCACGGAAGTCTAAATTGTGGGGCATGTACAATTCATCATGAAGGAACTGGAATTGCAAGGATCAGTGGTCTGTGTGCAAAGTATGTAGAAACGAGACTGACCGCGCGAGCAATCTCAATTTTATAATTGACGTTACATCGCTCCGAGTGGTTGTTGGCCTTGCCTTGAGTGTATGACTTTTGACGTTGGAGGTGGACGCTTCTAGCTTGAAGATCCTTCTCATAGTTTTCAGGAATTTCTGGAGCCGGCTGGTCGTATACAGCGGGGGGGATCTTGCCCATCCTCTCACCAGAGTTCCACACCTTCAAGACCACCTCATACACATTTTTGTTGATCCTCCAGGGAGTGGAACCCAAAACGTCCAGCCCGGCCAAGACAAGTTCCATTTTTCCATCATCGATGGCTTTTTGGAGATAGGTCTCCTGCTCTATAGATTCCTTAAACCGCATGACGGAAGCTAGACGGAAGTCATGAAAGGGCTCCAAAATTAAAGCAATGAAATTGCTTACTTTTATTGTATAAATAACCACCTTGCCTGATGTGCATCCATGGTTTGGGTGGGACGAGCATCGGTAGGTGACGGGGATGAATAGTCTCCCTTAATCTATCTGTCGAGAGGCGTTCTGCCACTGCTGGGTTCAGCTTAAGGATGCCGAGCTTTGTCCCGCGTACGTATTCGTAGGCATGATAGAAGGCTGGCTGATCTTCTGTCACACTGCAGAAGAAATGAACATTGCAACAAAAATATCTAATGAAAAACCACCGTACCTCTTTCCAGTAACTTGGTCGTCCCTTTGACGTCGAACATATGCGACGTCCATTAGACACTCCACCAAAATTCCACCAATCTTGGATCTGACTGCTTGGCTCCAGGGCGTGGTCCAGGCCTCGCCATCCTGCATGTGCCTTGCAGCTGCCATTCTCCGTTTTTGTAGATTACTATAACCGAGGACCGAGAAGAAATTGGTCGAGTGGCCCGTCATGGTGGGGATAGCAATATCATTGGTGCGACACATCTGTGCCTTGTATTCCATTTCAACAGCCTTCCCGATGGCAATCAAAGCTCTGGTGGTCTTCATTCCATGGTTGACACCTCCAGAACCTTGTAAACGCATCAACTCCAGAATTGTTATATAAGACAACCGGTCCGCTTTCACAAGTGCGAGGTAAGGGGAGAGTAACTGCGTAGTCTGGTCATGCCTGTTTAACATTTTGGCCTCGAATGCAGCGATGAGCTTGATCTCCGATTCCAGCCGTGATTTGAGATTCTGGTGCCACTGCCACATCCACGACTGTAAAGTTGAATCCTTGAGGCGATTTTCAGCGTTGATGCCCAGACTTTCGAGGTATTCATGTTCTTCTTTCATCCTTTCACGGGCAATCTCGTACACGGAGGTTTCAAGGTGTTTCTGGCGAGCTCCAACATCTTCAGGGAGAACACGTCGCGCATATGCGATATGGGCAAGATGGTTACGAAGAAGTTTGATGTTGAACGGGATTTCTGCTGGTAATTCGACGCCCTGTTCGATTTCTTCGGGTGACAGTGCCTGAATAAAATAAGGAACCGAGTTATAATGAGAAATAGAAATTTTAATACCTTGCGACGCAACACGGGTGTTACTTCATCATCAGTGGTGGATTCCTCCCCGGCCGCAATCGCTTGCGCACGACTGAGCTCTGTCACAATTGCAACTTTATCCAAATAAATTGCCGCCTGGGACAGGGACATGAGAATTGTCGATGCGAGGTCAGAAGACGCGATGGTCCTGTCAGCAACGACATCGACGACGGAAACCTCTTTGTTCAACATATGTTCGAGAAGTTGGATAGGGTGTAAAGCAAGTTTTGACTGGACGGGATTTGAAGAGCTGGAATTGTACCTAAGTACGTTCGGTTAGACATTGGGTACAGGTCAAGAGAGCGGTCACGAACTTGTGCCAGGTTTGTAGCATGAGGGCAAAAGTGCCAGCATTTGGGGACATTTGCTCGCTCCCGTTCTCCATGTCAGTGTACAGTTTCCATAGTTCGTCGACCCAGTAGGCCGTCTGCTGCGCATCCTTTTCCGCCATAGCCATGTAACTCTCCATTACAAGGTTGTACATGCTCACGTGCAAGATAGCTGATCCTTTTTTTGTGCGTAGACGGTCGAATATGAGTTTTGCGCGTGGGACATCGTAAAGGTTATGGAGACATGCGTCCATTACAGCTGCCTGGTCTTGAGTTGCAGAATCTGTGAACCAGCGTTCGCGATCGTTCAGAGGGACATCACTTGGGAGAGGCGTTGGGAGGATGGTGTATGGTATCTTTCGACCGAGAAAATCTTCTAGAAGATGGGAAGACGAAGAAGCAGCCGAGTCCTGATCATGTAGGACATTTTGAGGGGGAGGAAAGAAAGCTGGGAAATCTGTGCGAGGAAGATGTGCTGTCGCAGCCGCTGGAGCGTTAAGCTTTTTGGAAGGAGAGGAATACAGGCGTGCTGGACGTGGGAGGCCTTGACGAGACGACAATAAAGTCGTCTCTAGTCGACGGGCTGTTCTTGGGATCATCGTGGTCGGAAACAAACAGTAACTGGTTACTGCAGCAACACTTGTTTCTGCAAAATTTCGGATTCCCCACTTACTCTCACGTGACCGATGCCTTTTTCTTTCATCTCCAAAGTCATGTCTCTTGCATGAACCATTGTGTTCGATCTATATCTCCACGCTTACTAGGCAAACCCAAATCGCATAAAATGACAAGCCCATCGCCAAACGGTTACAAAGGTTGGTCTCGTGAAGAGTTGATAGAAAGAATTACTTTGCTAGAGAGCAAGAAGGATCGTCCGGTTGTACAACCTGTCATACAACCGAAACTGTTCAGTTTCTCCAGCCATCCTCGCAGGAAGATTGCCCTCAAATTTTCTTACTCTGGCTGGGAGTACGGAGGGCTGGCATTTCAGCTGGGACCTACGCCTCTGCCCACCGTTGAAGGCGTCCTCTTTGATGCTCTGGCGAAGGCTCGATTGATTGATCAGGAGGCAGGATTTGAAGGTTGTGGTTGGGAGAAATGTGGGCGTACAGATCGGGGCGTCAGTGCCGCCGGTCAGGTTGTTTCATTGTGGGTGAGAAGCGCTTTGCCTGCGGAACACAATGACAACCTAGAGTTGGCCGAAACTTCTGTGCCTCCTATATCTGCACCCTCGCAAGACCAGGCTCCGACCTCAGAGTACCAAATCACGGATGCGGAAGATGATTTTGGTTCATTGGATATCTCTAGTATACCCTCTCTATCCGAGGCCACAACCTCGAAACCGACGTTTGAACACGACTATCTATCTATCCTGAACCGGCTTCTTCCAGACACGATTCGAGTTTTGGCATGGTCTCCAGTTGCTCCCAAATTCTCTGCCAGATTCTCATGCCTTTATCGACATTACAAGTATTTCTTCTCTCCACTAGGATTGGATATACCTCGCATGCAGCAAGCTGCTTTACGATTGGTTGGAGATCACGACTTCCGCAATCTCTGCAAACTCGACCCCCAAAAACAAATAACGATCTTTCGGAGGAAGGTCATTACGGCCGAGATTGAACCTCTGTCCCTTGCTGAGAACGGAGAGGGCGTCTATGTATTTAACCTGGTTGGGACTGCTTTTCTTTATCATCAGGTCCGCCATATCATGGCAATCCTATTCCTAGTCGGGACAGGCCTCGAACCTCCATCGGTGGTGTCCTCACTATTGAACGTCGAAGCAGGGGTCGAACCAACAAAAGACGGAGATTCACCTTACGAAGTAGTTGACCGCAAACCCGAATACCAAATGGCAGATGCACTCCCACTGATGTTATGGGAATGCGGATACCCCGAAACGGAAGTGAGCTGGAGAACAACAGGAAAACCGGACGATGATGGTTCAGCTCAAGGCGGCACTTTATATCACCAGATGCAGTCCATTCACTCCAGATCACAGATATACACCACATTGAACCAGCACTTCTTCGCTGCGGCGTCGATACACCACCCGCCTCCACCATCTCTATTTCCTGTATCTAACGTCGAACTCCTTCCACGTGAAGCGATGAATATCCCGCTTGGTGGTGGGACGTTCAAGCGGAGCAATAATTATACACCCTTGTTGAAGAGGAATAGATTGGATACGGTTGAGGTTATGAACGAGCGATGGAGGACCGGCAAGGGATTTAGAAGGGATGAGAGACGGAAAGCAGCTGAGGGCGGCCCTGTTCCGGACGACGACGAAGATGAGTGAGAGGAAATCTCAACTCCTCCTCCGTCGTGATCATGTTGTGACATCTGATGCATGTATACTATCCTGAAGCTGCAACATCCACTGTTGCCGATTGAGTGCTGGCTTCCTTAAATTACCAGCTGCGTCGTTGTGTCAATTCAAGACGCTGACCAGCGCACACACCAGAAACTCTGAAAATTATACAGACCTTCTTTAGCCAGGGCAAGTCGCGCTGCACTTTCTTTCAGTGGATTAGGAAGAACAGCCGAGGACTTGCAGCATGTGCTTCTAGCAAAGTACAAGCTCCAATTTGACAAAATTGCCATTTTGTAACGGCAACATAAACATACCGACGGGTATCCTCATGAACGCGTCCGCAACGCGTCACGGTGGGCATCCTGTTGCACTTTGGTTGCATCAGTCGAGATCAGCATCAGATGCATACCGTGATGAGGTCAGCGGCGCCGACATGAAAACCCCTGTATTTTTTTTTCTATCTGCCGTTTGCACATGGCGAATACGAGGAACATACGTCTCGCGAGGTGCGGTGGTGATGCGAGTCGTCGTTACGGTGGGGGGCCGGGATGAATAGATTCGGGCATACAATGTCATTGCGACCTTTTGGTCTTTCGGCGACGGAGAAGACTTCATAAAATTTCGAGCGCTCTGAAAGGAACAATGAATTCTGAAGTCACTGTTTCCCAACTGTAATCAGGTCGGCAACCGTGAGGTCGAAGATGTTCCTGGTGCCTGTCTCGAAAATTATAAGGGCGCTCTCCTTCAGACTTGAGTGAATGGTTAGAAAAACAAGAAGGGGTTAAATTTGCTCAGCGCTTGCTCATAGCATTATCTGGTACCCTGAAAGATTGATGTTTGAGATTGGTGACCAGTCAACTGCGCCAAATGGAAAGAAAATCTGTTTCGACGTCCCTTCGAATTATATCATGTAGATCTGAGAGAGAGCGGCTGAGAGCGGCCGCCAAAGTGGCTCGCGAGTTGCTATGCAACCGAGTGTGATGTCGTTGTGGTCAGTTGCTTATAAGAAAGGCGACCAACTGTATTGTTCCTACTTTACACTTTCTCTCATTTCTCTCTTTCCACCTTGCTTTGCTTCTGCTCAGGCCGCCTAGTGCGTGCTCCCAACTCTACGATCGCCGACAGACACTGGTGTCCTTTTCTCTTCGGAGCACTTTGACAGTCTCAAGCCCTCAACGCACCCCATTCATTTCATTTGTATCATATTTCAGGATTTTATACCATGTTCTCAAGAAGCTTTCACGTCGCCCTCTTGTCTCTTTCCTTGTCTTTTGTCGCCCATGGTGCGCCACACCATATAGTTGGACACAATCAGCAATGTCCGGTGAGCATCCACCCAGCCCTGATACTACAAGAATCTTTGCTTATAACCAAATCCTAGTCTGTGAGCACAGTCGTTCGAACTGTTACAGTTACCGCTGGTGCAACCGCACCCACTGTAGTTAACAATGGCGGCGGAAAGGGAAATCAAGGTGAGGAGTTTTAGCAAACTTCATGTCGCAATCTAATCGTGTGACCTGAAGCGTCCTCTTCCGCGGCTGTAGTGAAAACCACCACCGCTGATAAAGGAGCTACAACTACCGCTAAAGCCACGACCACAGCAAAAGAGAGTAAAACCACTGCCAAAGGGAATACTACCACTGCCAAAGGGAATACTACCACTGCCAAAGGGAATGCTACAACTACCGCTAAAGCCACGACCACAGCAAATGGGAATACAACCACCGCGAAAGGGAATACAACCACTGCCAAAGGGAATACAACCACCGCCCAAAGCTCTTCAGCCGCGGCCACAGCTAGTGCGGCACCAGGTGGAGGTGGCAACCCTCAAACATCCTTGAGTACGTCAAGTAATCTTCTGACGATAAAGTATATCTGATCGCCTCATTTGTTTATAGCCATCGACCCTCGAGTCCTGGCCAAAGGATTTGAGAATGACGGCCAAGATGTTCCTGCTGCCGGGCAAGTGAGGTCCTTGACATCTAGCAACAACTTCATCAACTTTTGTCTGAGCATCCCCAACTTGCCCATCACCAACGGCAAGCAAATCACAACTGGCTCCTGCAATCCTGCTCCCATCGGTGCCATTCCCTCCGTAGACAACATGCCCTCTTCCAAGTTCTCCTTCCCCCAGAACTTTGGGACTCTGAAAGCCAATACGGCTTTCACGGTCGAGATGCAGATCAAGAACATGCAAACTGGTTTCTTTGTCAACGCGCAAGCGAACTACTTTGCCGCACCCCAGCAACTCAACGGACAAGGTCAAATCCAAGGTCACTCGCACGTCGTTATCGAGCAGCTCACTTCACTCGACCAAACCACTCCCACTGATCCCAAGAAGTTCGCTTTCTTCAAGGGCTTGAATGCTGCCGCTGTGGGTGGTAAACTCACTGCCGATGTCACCAACGGTCTTCCCGCAGGCTTTTATAAGCTCTCTTCCATCAATACAGCTTCCAACCATCAGCCTGTTATCGCCCCCGTCGCTCAGCACGGTTCTCTCGATGATTCCATTTATGTGCGTTCCCCTTGCGAATCTTCTTACTACTATTAACCCCCGCTCTTCTGTTTAGTTCACTGTCACAGCTGATGGCCGTCAACTCGCTAGTGACACCAACACGCCTGATGTCCCTCCTGCGCTTTCTAGCTCTGCTGCTTCAAGCTCAGCGGCAACAACAGCTAGCTCAACCTCGGCGTCGGAAGCTGCTGCTACAACCCCAGCCACAGACGCTAGCACGAAAAGCTCAGCAACAAAAGCAGCTAGCTCGACCTCGGCGTCGGAAGTTGCTTCAAGCTCAGCGACAACGGCAGTTAGCTCGACTTCGGCGTCGGAAGCTGCTGCTACAACCCCAGCCAGAGGCGCTAGCGCGAAAAGCGGGAAAAAGCGAATGGTTTATTAACTCCCTGTAAAGATGTAGATCCCAGCGATCTCTGTCTAACGCTCTCATTCACTTATTTCACTTGGGCGGCATATCATTATGCATTTGAGACTTGGCTGACGAAATCAGTTATTTCTTTCATTTTTTGGGCACCTGTATTATAGTCTTTCGGCGTTGTAGTTCCTTTTCACACCAGCACGCACGCCCCAGAGCATTGCAATGGATTTGGAATTGTGTGATCGACTTGTGACGTCCTTACATATAATTTGTGTAGAGAACGATCATGTCAACATCACACCTCGAAGCAAGTGGACCGAACAACGACGCCGGAACGATTGTGAATGGTTTTAAAGGTCTTCCCAAAGAACGTCTGGGCTGACCCCGCGCTTGCTCCATGCTAGAAATCCCTGCTCGAATACCTTGATCTGTCGCAACTCGAATGTTTGAACGAATCATCAAGCCATAAGTTCGAGTCTATTGTTTCAGGCAAGGCGAAGAACACATCGGGTAACAACTATCTATTGAGCGATGCGGATGAGCAGCTACTCTTGACTATTCCTGTGAGTGCTCAGATTGCATATGCATATATACTTGATCTAATCACGCTTGCACAGTTCAATCAATCCGTTCGCGTTCGCAGCATCGCGATCCAATCCTCGTCAATTGACCACGCGCCCAAGACGATCAAGCTTCTCGTTAACAGGCCGTCTTTAGGGTTCGACGACGTAGAGGACGCCGATGAACCTGAAGTAGCGCAGGTTTTGGACATATCGAAGCAGGACGTGCAGCAGGGGACACCGATCAATGTGAGATATGTGCGTTTTCAAGCAGTGAATAGTTTGCATGTGCGTTTGTGATTTTTTGGGTTGTACCCCGCTGGTTGAAGCTGAAGGTTTATTGGTTGATTGGGATTCAGATTTTTGTCTCTGCGAATCATGGAGGGCAAGACGAGACGAGGATCGATAGTATTGATGTCTTTGGGTTGCCGGTGGAGTGAGTGCTTTTCGTTGCGGGTCGCAGTATCTTTACTAACAGAGTCTTTTGAAGGACGACGAAAAGTTTGAGTGGTCTCAAGCAGCCGGAAGGCATTTGAAAATTATAACAACGCAATGTGCATATTGGTATCGGGGTTCCTTTAGATTTTGGATGTAGATCAGTTATACCTCCACCCTGTTAAAAACGCTGACAACATTTGGGACATGGTTCACTCGAGATTGATTGGGATTGAACTCAGTTGAGATGAATTTACTCCCTGCCTCGGGGTGCGAAGCTAGTTCTGGTTCTGATGGACCGCTTCCTGCTTCCGTTTTGCATTTCGACAAGAAATGGAGGCAAGGCTGATAAAATATGTCTTGGGCGAAACAAGCATTCCGAGATTAGAAGTAGCGATTGAGTAGAAACTTGAGAATTGATTGTAAGAAATAAAGTGTTTGCATACTAATTTCCTCTTCAACAAACTCCCAACATTAATATGCAGGTACGAGTCGACCAGGCCTGGCGTGGCTGCAATGTGCGTTGGCCAAGAATTATATCCTAAAGCCATCTTGTCAAGTGTAGCTCCATCTGTCCCCTTTGACGCGACTCTCTACAAGAGGTCATGTCAAGTCTGGGGATGAAAATCAGAATCGAATATTATATGATTAGACAAAAATACTTGCCATGGGTATCTCTTTCAGGATTTACGGGGTAGCACCGGTACACCACCACCGAAACCGAAGGACGAAGACAAACCGCCGAAGGCAGCTTCGTAATTCTTGGCAGAAGAGCCGAAGGATGGTGGGTGAGAGGGGTATAGTTGAGGAGCTTTCGATGATTTGTGCGATTTCTGTGGCATCGCGGCGACACCACCGGCAAAGCCGTAAGACGACATCAGACTGCTGAGGGCAGCGTCGTAGTTCCTCCCATTAGAAGGGGTGTTATGATGCAAAAGCAAAGAAGTAGTAGACGAGTTCATGGCGAGAATGGTATGAGGCAGATTGCGTTGTGTCGAAGAAAGTTCTTGTGGTTGATACTATGTTTTTTGGTGGTAAGTATTCCATGCTCTTATATGTTTTTTCTGAGTCATGAAAGTCTTGGGAAGATGACTGCGTAGAAAGCGCAAAAGCGCAGGTGCGCGGTACCGCAGCGAACCGTAGGACCAGAATATGACATGGCAATTGCAAAAAAACTTTGTTTGGACTGCAAATTTCAAATGGTATTTGCAAGTGTAGACGTGACTCGACTCGCGCAGCTGCGCGACACCGCCTCACGTGTGCAACTCTCATGAGTCTACTGCGATCTACTGGGGTCCGCAATCCACCATCACGACGCGTATTGTTTTCGAGAAATGCTGCAAGATGGGTCAAGTCACTATTATACGTCGACCCCGCCGTTGCTGTTGTCACAAAACCTCATGGCCTCGTCTGTCAGTTGATACATCGCCAACTGCCCGCTGTACGCCCTACAACTCCCTTCCATCATGCATTCTGACATTCAATCATTAGGGTCGGGTGAATCACTTCAATGTTATGATGCAAGGTCAGTCTTGAAAAATTCCATAATTATTGACTTGAAATTTACGCGTGTAAAGACTTGAAGGCTCATTTGTCGCTGGAGACTTTTCCATATCCAGTTCATCGACTCGATAAGGTTTGTGGACTTGTATTCGTATCATTACTTGTTGTTACAACAATTTAGAGCACAACCGGAGCTTTTCTTCTCGCTCTTACGGAATCCTCTGCCCGTCAACTCTCTCAGCAATTCCAGAAGAGAACAGTTCAAAAAACATACCTAGCTCTAGTTCGAGGGGGAGAAAAATCATTTCCAGAGAAATTTGGTGAAATTCGCACCACTCTCAATAAAGTCGATGGATATCCGGAAGTCGACCTAAGTTCCCAGGGCCAACCTTGTGCGACGGACTGGAAGCTCTTAGCCTCATCTGCAAGTTGTCTAGTCTTCGTTTTCTTTATTTTCCGCTGACTTTTTTTCTTTTTCTTCTTCTCTTTTTTTTTTTCAGCCGATCGCGCCGATTTCACTACTTGAACTCAACCTTCTGACTGGTTACAAACATCAACTTCGTGTCCACTTGGCGAAATGTTTGCATGGTTCGTCCAAATTCAAATTCTCTTCAAACTACGCCCCTCAGCTGTTTTCAGCCCCAATACTTGGCGACGCTCAATATTCCAAGAAACCTCTGTCGTCTGCAATCACCGATGTAGTTAAGATACCTGAAGACCGCATCTTTCTGCATGCCTCGGAAATATCTTTCTTGGTTTGTCCAAATCACTTTCCTACCATTACCTTGTTTGATCAAAATTTCAGAAATATAAGTCCTCTGGACCACACAAGCAATTTCGTCTCGCTGTACGCGCCCCTCTTCCTCGAGAGTTTTTGAAGCTTTGTAAGGACCTCAAGATCCCGTTACGCACTGCGGACATTCTGGGCGGCCTGGCGATCGACGGGGAGCCCATGAAAGAAGATGCTATTGACGAAGTAAACGGGCGCTGGGTACACGGGATTACTCCTACACAAAAAAAGGCAATAAGTTACCTGGAAAATCACACGTCACAAACGTGACCTATATACGAGGCCAACAACGATCGAAACAACGCTTGGAAAGTCCAAGTCAAGAAAAACTATCCTACAAATAAATAATTGTCCTTGTCGTCTATCGTCAATGACCTGCTGGGGTCTGCGTCTGTGCTTGTGAATTCTTGATGGACGCGCCTAGGACTTGGCCAAGGCCAACTGCGATGGCACCAATGGCGTGAGCCGCTCCCGACGCCAACACCGCACCACCTGCGCCAGCACTGATGGCGGGAATGGCGGGGAGAGATCCAGCAGTGATAAGGATAGCGCTCAAGACGCTCATTGCTTTGGGATGTTCGCTGGTGATGTAGTCCAGCGCCGTGCAGGCGTTCAACAGCCACACTGGCGCGTTGGCGATTGTTGTGACGGCTGTAGAGGGCTAATCAGAAGACGATCGTTTGAAGGCAGGAATGGGGACTCACCGACTTCGTCTGTTGTCTGTGACCTTTGAGGCGTGGTTGGCCTTGAGATGTTACTATGAGAGGTGGTTGTCACAACCGCGGATGTGGATTTGGACTTCTGGTGTCCAGGTCTTTCAGGCGTTTCATCCTTTGATCCGGAAACTGATGGGCGGCGAGCGGGCCAGAAGGATGTCGACGATGACGCGTCTACTGTTGCGGCTCTGTCACGCATTGAAGGGCGGGAAACCACCTCGAATTGCTCGCTCCCACACGGTTCTTCGACCGGCTTCTTGTTGAAGAAAAACATGGAGTTGGATCGTGTGGGCGGTGTTCGTTCCGGAGACTCATCAGTGGTGGCAGGAGTGGTCTTGTCATCTTCCTTGTCCTTCTTCCTCATGAACCAAAGTCCAGAGGACTTGCCCTGGACTTTTATGGTCTCCGTTGCGTCCTTGTCAATTCCCCCTGGTTGGTCGGCTCGTTAAGCTCTCTGGTGACGACGGTCAAGAATCCAAAACCACTCACAACCCATATTCTGCATTGCAACCTTGAACTTCTTCCATGTCCAGCGATATTTCCCCCCATGCACTTTAACGATAATCTGTTTCAGCTCATGGAGCCTATCCGCCCGTCACACATCAGCAAGTTCAAAAGTCAGCAAGGAACATAATGTGACCCACCTGGCTTTCGCTTTTGGTCCCATGAAATGCTGCGCGACTTTGTACCAGTATTCCTCCGGCACCCCTCGCTCGATGCACCCCGCCTTTATTTGGTCCAGCCACTCGTCGACGGGCAGGTCTTTCTTTGGGTTTCCGCTGAATATTGGGCCGTTCGTCCACTCTGCGAAGATGGGCGTCAAATCGAATGGCTTTATCTTGAATGCGTCGAGCATTGTGAAAATGTGTGAGTGAGCGAAGGAAAGTGAGTGGGTTAGTGAGATGCTTAGGTCGTGAGGTACCCTTTAGTTGCCAGGGGATGTATATACGTCAAGCCTCGTTGTGAATGTGTGTTGATGATGGCTATGCCTTTGCCGCGGCGCGACGCGTTTGAGGGATCGTTGAAAATTTCCAACGACATGCAACGTGAAGAACATGCTGCATATCGTACTTGTTGATCAATAGGTTTCGAGCATCGAAGTTCGAGTCGAAAAGAGCAAAATTCATTTTCAGTGCTCGGTTGTAATTAGGATGTACAGAACGCTAATTATGGCCCGCAGGTTGCCCATCGATTCACTGTAAGATACATTCGAGGGTATAACCCCAGATCAGGAGCATTTAGGGCATCCTCTAAATTCGAACCCGAGGTTAAGGCTCAATTTGGGGTTGAAACCTCCTTCCACACGCTCACCGGGCACGGATCAGTCGCTGTGGAGCCGGATAATTAGCCCCGGACTGTATCGTAAGAAACGAGTGCTTACTCTGTAGCCACCCATCCATACGCCACGCGATCATAAACCACCTCTCTTGCCTCATTGTCTTCATCACAGCCTTGCTCATCAACCACCTGACTTCTTGCTTCGTAAAGTCGACATGATCCTGCGACGTCATAACATAGAAGGATCCTTTCAACGGGCCTTGCGCGCCACCATCGATGATGGATGGTAATTTGCGAAGAAAATTTTCCGGGGTATGTTCTCGGAGCACCTCTATGGATCTATAGAACAAGAGAGCCGTGACGGCGTCGTTGCCAGGAAGATGGAACAGCTGCACATTGGGTACGACTTTTGCTTCATACAAGCCAATAGCATCAGGCGTCGAGGCAAGGTTGGGAGGGATTTGCACTGCAAACGGTAGCCCTTGGTGTGAGAGAGCCAGGATGGCTTCGAGCTCAGCAAACCATGGGTCTAGACGTAAGCGATGTAGGGGAACTTTGGCGCGTATGTCAGATATCGGCCGAGGGAGGAAACCTTTGTACGTTGCGATATCAGCGTTGAGTGTATTATTGAGTATGCTGTTGACAAAATCCGACAACCAATGTGCGGGGTAACCGATGTTTCTAAGTTGAACAAGAAGGTTGACAAAAGCAACGAGGTTGTTGGGCAACTTTATCAATTTGGGACGCGGCCTTGACTCGCCTGGGGAGATGATAGAAAGCAGAATCCTCGATAGCCAACTATGAAGACTGTCTCGGTTCGCTAGAGAAGACAAAGGTCTCGGAAGCGTGGCTGGAGAGAGCGTAAGGATGTCATGCACGGCTTTCGCGTTGATAGTGCGAATCCCAAGATATCGTTCGAGATCTTTGGGCAAAAGTAATGTATAGCTTGAATGTCGTAAGACGCAAAAATCATAGAGTAGTCAAGAGAACATACTTGTAGCAGAATTCGTCGTCGTCGTTCCATATTGGGGAGTTGAAGAGACAGTTGGAGGTAGCTGCTGCATCCATATTTTGCTGAAGGGCAGGAAGGACATAGATGGCGGTATTCAAAGTGCCATGTGTGTAGTCGCTGCAAGAAATGAGAAATGGGAAACGGACAGAAACAGGCGCGACTCACGGAATGTTGCTCAGCCAGATCCGGGTGAACTGTTTTGTGAAGTGCGAAGGTCGTGTGTCGGTCCCAAGTCGAATCTTGGAAAGCTCCTGATTAATCTCTCCAACAATGAATTCCACCTGGATTGATCCCTTCAACAATTTGATGGCGTCCACCACCGCGTCGAAGAAAGAAGAGATATGTGCAAATGCTGGACAGTGTTTCTTGGAAGCAGTGTCTTTAATAACAACGCCGTGATCCTTGTTGAACCTGGCTATCTGCTGCACTACGAGGAACGCGTCTATCTCCATAAACATGTTCCCATCTTGTGTTCCATCCTTCATAAAGGTAAGGATAAATATATCCATAGAGAGAAAAGGGCATGAGACGTACCAGAATTGTCGTATTTGGCTTCCATGATTGGTTAACAATCTTTGCTACCTGTTGGTGAAAATGAATCAAAACTGGAAACCGCCGGTTCCAGCAAACCCTACCTCTCTCGCTTGCTCTTCTGTGGCCCACTCGTCGTTCAGCTTTTCAAAGCCAGGATGCCTATCAATAAGCCCCGTAGGAGGTACGTAAACCTTCGTCGTCTTGAACCACGAGGATTCTTCCTCCAAACCCCATTCTGCGTTGTTGTCAAACTTGCGACTAACCATCTTTGCCGCTAACGCTTGCTTAATGGTTTTGACCACCTCCCGAATCTTAGCAGCGCTCGCCCCTGGAATGTTTCCCACTAGCAAGCGCAATTCCCTGTCACCGAGCTTATCAAGGGCTCGCGCAGCATTGGCATGCTCCTCCATATACATCCCAGGCATCACCTTCTGGAGCTTCTCGGAGCTGGTTTCATGTTTCAGGTCGGAGATGAATCTGGTTGTGGTAAATTTAACAAAGATCCAGTGATCCAAAGCTCGGAGGATGGGTGAGATGGAACTGATGTCGACATGCATCCAGGATGGCAACCGTGGCGGGGTTTGGAGGAGGCGAACCTTGAGATCTTTCACGGTGTCCATATACCTAGCGGTGCCCAGTCAAAGAAGGAGACAACGAAGGTGGATTGTGGTACCTTGTATAACAGTAATCCGGCATGGCCCAGCCGATAGAAACATACATGAGAGTCGCCCGTATTTCAAGACGAGTGACTTGGTCCATCTCGCCTTCAACCAGACTGTCGATGAGCATGAAAAAAATGAGATCTCTAGCGATGGTGGCGAAATGAACGTCAAGGAGGGTTATATGAGCTCTCATTTCCTTTTTCCGCACAGCGTCCATTTTTGCGTGAGCTTTGCTCAAACCTATGATGGAACCGAATGCGTGGCGGCCTACACACCCGTTGAGTCAATCATTGGATGGTGCAAAGTAACGACGTACCATCGCCAACACCCGCGATTAGGAATGCGAGCTGAGATAATTGGCCTGTTGACATTGAACGCAACTTGATGGGGTCACGTTTGACCGGGCCCCAGTCGTCGGCGAGCGAGACGACCTCGTCAGTGCCAAACTGTCGTCTGTCGTCAAAGATAACCTGAAACCTAAAATTAAATTATCTTACCACGAAATAAGTTACCCTTGGATCACTTGAAACTGATTTTCAGATTGTAGGCGAAGTCGAGATATAGCGGCACTTACGGAGTCCCTTTATAAATAGGTAGCCGAGACAGCCTCAACTTCGCGTCATGGGACAGCCTGTCGCGATCGTCAAGCGTTGCGCGAATGCTTCTCCAGACCTGACAAGCTTGGGCATTGTCCGGGGGAAAGGAGTCAGTCAAGGACACCTCCTCCAAGTTATTGGTATTGGACTGCATTTCTCGTGCCAACGATGGACTAATGGAGCCATCGCGTACGCCATGGCTCAGGGTTTTTGCAAGACGCGTCGAGAGTTTGATAGATAGTGCAGGGTCCAGGCTTAGGGCAGCTGAACGCAGGATCGCGTCCAAAGTGGAGCGGTAATCCCCTAATTCATATAGGGCAGCGCTGAGGTTGGAAGGATAAAGAGGGTTGGAGAGATCTAGTTTTTCCGCCTAGTAGCCCATAGTAGGTGACGCGAAATTTCGAATAGAGCTGGACAACATACCTCTGCATAATGCTTCACCGATCTAGCATCGCGTAAAAAAATTACAGCAGTCAAAGATCAGGCGACCTACTCTTCGAGTTGACCATCCTTAAAGCACTGGTTGCCTTTATCCTTTGCCTTTAGAGCTTTCTCCGCCGACATGATGGTCACGAAGGAAGAAAACTGAGAATGATAATGATATGGAACATCGTCGACTCCAATTCATTTGCAAAATTACACAGGCCTATTACCCCTTTTTTCATTCAAGTACAAAAGCCTGCTGGCCTTCTTGAACAGTCTTCGGTTTCCAACTACCCAGTTCCTTCTTCACCGTCCCCAGTGAGCTCGCGTTGGATTTAGCAGAGGGGATAATTCTTGAAGAATTCGTCTTTCGCCATTCCCAAGAACCTTGAGCAGCGTGACCGCGTGACAGTTCTAACTCACAAACAACTGGACTTCAATGGATCCAAAAGCTGCAAAGTACCCGTTTCCTTACATATCTTGTGCAGCTACGAAACTGAAACTCTTTATTATAGAAAACGAAAGCTCACAGATAAAGCTATTCCCAATGTCATACTACAAAACCCTGACTTCGCCGAGGATTCGCGTATGTACCAGGATTTGGTGGAAACGGAGCGGAAGCTAGACTGGACGATGATGAGGAAGAAGGTCGAAGTCCAGGACGCGCTCGCAAGGAACCCTACCGTATGTGATTCCTTTTCTACGATGCAAGTATGCGCAATTGAGTTTGTCATTTGCTTTAGACGACGCGGACGTTGAGACTCTTCCTCAGTCATACGGTTTCTGGGCAGCTGTGGCAGACTGGAGGTGGGGGAGCGGACGAGACCCCATTGGCAAACTTTGAAACGGGAGAGGGGATCCCAGCATGGGCGTTTAAGATTGAAGGAAGGGTGTTAGAGGTGAGTTTCGCCTCGGAATGATACCGTTATGGGCGTCCCTCTTGTGTATGAAAAACGCGTCTTGCTATTCGACTTGCGTACTCTTTGACACTCACTAACCAATAATTTTAAGGTTCCAAATCAAAGACACCGGGATCGTTTTCCTCAGCGCAAATTCTCTACCCTTATAAAACGCATGGTCGTCGAGCTTGACCGGGATCCAACGCTATACCCAGATGGTAACATTGTCGAGGTACATCTTATTTTTTATCTTGTATGCCCCGCGCATCTCAGACTGTCTTTCTTTCCGATGATAGTGGCCCAGAGCTCCTGGAGCGCACAATCCTGCCATGGACGGTTTCACGATAAGACGGACAGGGGACCAGCCAACCAAGATTCGCGTAGTGATGTATCTGGAGCATTTTCCAGAACAGTACAAGGTAGTGCCAGAGTTGGGTGAGTTTCTCAATCACTGTGATGTTTGTTCTATAGTAATTGAGTTCGCATAGGTAACATTTTGGGGATTAAGGAAGATAGCAGAATAGGTGTTATCCAGACGTTCTGGAATTATATCAAGCTTCAAGGTTTACAAGATAAGGTGGATAGGAGACTGGTTCGAGCGGACGACAAGCTTCGACAGGTGCGTTTGTCCTGCTACTTGTACCCGTCCACTCACCTATGAGGATGACATGTGAAGATATTCGGCACAGATACCATACCTTTCCAAAAGATCCCAGACCTTGTTAATCGCTACCTAGTTGCTCCTGACCCCGTCGTCCTGCATTACATGGTAAATCCATCATTACCGCCCCCAGACCGGCCGTCAGCATACGACGTTGAAGTGAAGATGGAGGACACGGCGTTGAGGAGCCGGATGGCCGTTATGGTGCAATCGAATAAGGAGAGTTCACAGGCTCTGTCGAAATTGGATGAGGAGGTATGGACTTGTTATCCCATCCAAGTCGGGTCTGATCTGATGCATGTTTGAAGTGCGCCATGCTAGCTCAGTCGTTGCATAATTCACACATCAAGCGGACATTCCTTCAATCTTTTGCGCAGGACCCAGCGCTGTTCATTCAGACGTGGCTGGAATCTCAGTCGCGAGATTTGGAGAACATAATTGGCAGTGGGCCAACAGAAGGACTGACGGTCAGGCAGGAAGAACTCAAGAGGAGCGAGTTCTTCCAACTGCCGTGGGTGGAGGAGGTAAGTGTATCAGTAATATTTCTTAGAATTTTGGTTTATGTTCTCCGTAGGCTGTTGCCATTCAGGAGGGTATGCGATTGGCTGCAAAGGGCATGGCATGAGTGCCTCGTACCTATCATGTGAACACTGTTTCTGTTTTTTACAATAGCACTCGGCGCTATAGTACTTATGAACAAAAACACGTCTGCTATACGTCTGCTACGGTGTTCTTTCCCAGCGTATACGCATTCAAAGTAAGCTCGATTGGCTTGAGGTTTGTTTTATGTTTTTTCGAGGAAAGGGAGCTCCCTCGCCGCTGCCTAGCGACCCTTCATCATCTTCCTCCTCGCCTCCTGCTGCCAGTACCTCTACCTCTACCTCTACCATTACCTCCACCCCTCAAAGTACTTCTGGAAACCCTTCAGCATCATTACCAACCCCCACCCCATCTTCTCCCAATCCATTCATTCAACAACCCCCAA
The DNA here is from genome assembly GCF_000143565.1 of Laccaria bicolor S238N-H82. Classification (NCBI taxonomy): domain Eukaryota; kingdom Fungi; phylum Basidiomycota; class Agaricomycetes; order Agaricales; family Hydnangiaceae; genus Laccaria; species Laccaria bicolor. The sequence goes on from NW_001889880.1 coordinate 1,112,239, forward strand.
CGCACGTCCAATCCCCCACTCTCACCCACCACCTTAACATGAACAAGCATAACCATGCCCACACCAGTATTTATCCGCCCCGGCCTCGTTACGCGGTCATTAGGGTCCGCGTTGGCCCGGTCCTCCTCTGCTTGGCTCGCCCGCGGGCCAGCAAGAGGGTCTACGACCTCTTCGTCGAATCTGGCAGCTGGATCGCCGAACCGTACGCCCCCTGGCGAGCTCTTCGCCGCCGTTGGAGGCAATTGATTTGCGAGGGTTCAGTCGCCTGTGCAGAGGGTTCCGTCGCCTGTTCCTATTCATAGGGTACAGTCGCCCGCGTCCGTGCAGAGGGTACCGTCGCCTCTCCAACTGCCTGTGCAGATTCAGCCACCCATGGCGGTTCAGGTCCCATCTCCTATGCAAGGCCTGGACATGCCCCTTCCGTTTGATGGCGGGTATCACGCTGTTGAGAATTATCAGCAGCATCAGCATGGGGAGGGGTTGTTTACGTCGGCGATCAACAGATGGGGCAATCGGTGCAGATGGGGGAGCGACAGTCGATGGGCCAGCAGCAGCGGGAAATGGAGGGTTATCAACGGGAGTATCAACAACAGCAGCAGCAGCAGCAGGGGCAACAATACCAGCAGCAACAGATACAGCTGCCGCTCCGTGAGCTCCCGCAGGTGCAGCTTCACACGCAAGTTCAGTTGCACGAGGTCTCACAGCAGTTGCACAAGCACCCGCACCACGAACATCAGCAAGTCCAGCTACACGAAAACCCACAACCCCCTTTTCTTTTTTCCCCCAGCTCACAACGGTACCTCTCAGCGCATGCACTAAGTCCTTTTCCCATCACTTCGACCACAACCTCGGCCCAGCTGACGTCTTTGACGTCCAAAGCTGAGTCTCTGCACGGAGCAGACGTCCGTACCCTCCAAACGTCCTCTTGTCAAACTCTTCCGCCTATAGCTTCGTGTCGAAGATAATCCAGTCTGGTACTTTATCTCAAGCATACACCCTTTACCACTGACTGAATTTCTCCAGGGAGACACTGACAAGCCTCTTTGTGCATGCGCCTCCAACCACCTTCAAGTCTTGCAAACGCACTCGGCCATGAAATCCGTCATCGTGCGGGAAACTACGGCCCTCGCTCTGCGACCCTCTCGCAGCTGTGGCCCGTCTTCAACGCCAGCGAACAAACACATTTGATTCAACGATTCGGAACCTACAAAGCTAAAGCCCGCCAGCTCTGGTACCGACAAGAAGCTAGGAGGAGGGAACGCCCACGCACGACACTACGCTACGATCACGTTCAACCAGATCTTCCTGCCTCCGGGATGTCGTCAAGTCGCCCTCAAGCTTATCGACGTATACTTCGAGTTGTTTAAAGAACGGTTGGGTGGAGGTGCTGGTGGAAGCGATGACGTTAGGGACGCCGATGAGGGGGCCACCAACAACAAGGAGTTCAAGACGGACAATGCACTGCAGGTTCGAATTTGTCCGTCAGCCTCTAGTCTGAATTAAAACACACGAAATTTGTATATTGCTAAGGTAGACGACTTTCATAATCGTCAAACGTCACGTGCTCGATGTGACATCCACTAAAACGGGTAATATTAAACACAAATCCATTTTATGTATGATTCTAGGGGTCCTATTGCACCATAAGGACCTAGCTTTTGTGAATAAATGTATTGGACACGTGAATCAGTAAAAAATTTGGAGAAAAGTCCAATTTTGGTAGACGAGATAGAAAAATACGGTAACATCACTGGCAATTTGTGGTAAACAACCAATTAAGCTCGCGTCGCGTCTCCGAAAGCATTGCTATCCACCTCATCCACACCTCATGCCTAAGAGGAGGAGAGCTGCACTTGCAAGTGCACAGAATGGGTTGAAATCCGGGGTACGACGATTCATGGATGCGTATGAAAGAGGTTTGAATGGCCGGCAAGCGGCGTGGGCAGCGCGAAAGTACAAGGGGCATCGCGTTCTGCCAGCAGAAATTATGAGGGAGCTGGGAAAGAAGGGTATCGTTTAAACCCACATTATTGTCCTTCTTTGTTCCCATGTCGCGCAACGTTTATCCTACTTATCTCCTACTCTGATCCGGTGCTGTTATAAGTGTCACTTTTAAAAATGCATAGGCTCAGTCAGTTTTGTTCCAAATCACTCGGTTTTTTGCACAGGGCTCGACATTAAGTAAATCTATCGAAACTAGGTCTGTATTACATTCAGAATCGAGTAGGAAGAGCTGAAATCGTTTCTCCGTCGTTTTATTACCGGATTTGATCAAGGATGTAACAGTAAAGTAACGGCACGTGACGTTTGACGATTATGAAAGTCGTCTACCTTATATAAATTTCTCTCGGATGATACGAAGTGTCCTACGTCTCCCCCCGTCTCACACATGTGATGTGCTGGCAATCACCGGCGACCCATATATGGTAATCCTCTGACTTAGGGCAATGGCACATTGCCCTAAGTCGGCTCGAGAACGCGCGGTAGCGCGTTCTCGAGCACCTAACCTACCCTAACCATCTAACCTAACCACCTAACCTAACCACCTAACCTGACCACCTAACCTAACAACCTAACCTTACCAAGAACGCGCTACCGCGCGGAGAGAAAAATAACCCTATCCCTAACCATGAACCCCAGTGAAAATTGACCCTGTGCAGATCGGGTTTCTCCGGATCAAATCGATATATTTGCCAATTTCCGGCCATCTCCCCTGTTCAGATCGGGCTCCACCGATCCATTTGGCCATTTTTTAGGGTCGATTTTCACTGGGCATGAACCCTAACAACTAACCTAACAAGAACGTGCTACCGCGCGGAGAGAAAAATATCCCCCATCCCCATCCCTAACCTTAACTCTAACCAACCACTAACCTAACCTCACTAATTGTTTGATTCATAAAAAAAGAAATGGAGCGTAGAGAATTGAACCCATGACAGCTTGGTAAAAGTTACAAATTCATTGTAATTAACCACTCCACCAAACAGGCATTTATTTTCTTTGTTCCTCATGCACTATATTATAGTGTACCTTCCCACAGCCTATCATCTTTCCTTTTAAGGAATGTGAGACGGGGGGAGAGCTGTGCCATTTGATGATACTGATAGCTTCTGCTCAAAAGCATTTGCACACATATTCCGAGGATAGGAGAGAAGATCACAAGTCTCACTCACCCACAGTCAACACAAGCGCACTTGACCTTGAACTATGTCGAAGCGACTCTCAGAGTCAGAAGCTCATGGTCCACACCCCAAGAAACAGCTTCTGTCCTCTGATGACGCTGCCAGGCGCGATGACTCGGACGAAGGCTTATTTTTTCAGTCACTGTGATCCCTATTCAACCAGTCTGAAATAATAGGGGAACTTAACAACAAGGATGCGGCATTCATTCTCAAAACGATCATGGAGGGAAGAAGTGAAGATTTCAGCCACAATTTTCAGGACAGCAAAGAACTTGAGAATGTGGTCTCTGCACATCCTGAGCTGGTCATCTGCTTACGGTCAGCCTGGAAGGCATGCAGTTTCCAACCTCTCCAGCCCAGGCTGTAGTTTTAGACCAAATTGACCTGGGATGTTCCACCTTATCCATTTCCATAGGGTGTGCATTTGGCCACTGGCCCAAAATGCCATGGGCTGTGGAATGTTGGGATATTGAAAAACAGCCTTTCAAAAATAAAAACCATTGCACCTATAATAAAATATACCCTTAGAATAGGTTTTCTGCTTATAATATCTTTCTACAGCATCTATTTTTAGCCTGATATGTTTATGATTCATTACAAATCTAAATATAGCTCACATGTGTTTCATGATTGAAAATTCCGAGAAATGGTATATCCTGGATCACTGATATGTTTCCTGTATGTTTTATCTACCTAAAGAGCATCCAAATATGTTTTTCCCTGAGATTCAGAATGTTTGTAATTTATTACAAATCTAAATATAGCTCAGATATGTTTTATGGTTCAAAAATCTCACCTCCTGGATCAGCATTGATGACTGATATGTTTTCCTGTATTCTGTGGATGTTTTTTTTTGCCTGGAGAGCATCCAAATATGTTTTTTCTTGGGATCCAGAATGTTGGACAGATCTAAATATATATATGTTTTATGATTGAATATTCTTAGAAATGGTACATCCTGGATCAGCATTGTTGACTGGTATATTTTCCTGTATTCTGTGTATGTTTTTACATGTCATAATCCTTCTAAAAAAGCTGCATTTCACCAAAATATTCCAATTGTAATGATTCTCATTTTTCTCCATCAAAACTTGTGTTACAGCTACTCAAAGCAACCAAGTAATGTAGAAATGTATTTCCGATTTTTTCAAAAAATTTCCGCCTTGATCAGAGGTGTGGAGATGATGGATGCGCAAGTCATGTTCCGGATGACCTTTTGTTCTTTGATCCTTCTAGGTAACAAACAACCATCAACAAAGGTGATTTCTGAGAGCGGATCCATGAAAGTGCGCTTTGAGGGTGTCATTCAAGTTATTTACTTCATATTTCTTCAATTGCACTTGGTTTCTATCATATAGTATGTATTTTGTATTTCAAACCAGCAGCTTTTCGGATGGATGGCTCAGGCTGCAGCTGGATGACATTGCCAAAGGCGTTGCCACATAAGTACAAATAGTTGGCCCAGATCTTCTATAGGCATGGTTATTCATGCTCTACACTTGTATTCAATGAAAAATATACATTCAAGTACTCTAAAAGTAGAACAGAATCCAATTTTTCATGTTTTACATTCACGGCGCCCTCGCAAGTGGATGGATGCAACATAGTGAAGTTGGATGACGCGTTTGAAGCTGTAGACAAACAGATGCAAAGTTCTCAAAAAAACATCGGAAAAACAACTGAAATTGAGCCAGGAGAGGAAGGGAACACTACACTGACATTGGTAATATATTAGTATGTTGGATTTACAACATTGGACTTGCTCTCTTATCAGAAGTTGAATAAAAATTGTAGTAAAAGAGCATCTCTGTCTGTAAATGTCAAAAACATATCATTCCAGCAACTTGTAAACTAATACATGCCAGCTATAGCCTACCAGCATTAAGTGCATAAGTAAAGGAATATGAGGACAGGCAGTGTCAAATTTTGAGTGAAAGAACACACCTGAAAGTCTTGTTCCAACTTTTTTGATTTTTAGGAGGGTTTCAAAACATTGAACTGTGTTGGGAAATCTTGCTCTGCTTGCCTAATTTTAAGAAAATCTGATTTACCTCTTCTTAGCTAAAGGTGGGTGTTTATATAAAATTTGTGAGTACTGTATTCACTTTGATATTGAAGGTTTTGCTGTGAAAGCATTGAATAGAGTGTGTTTCTTCAGACTTTATCTATACTGTGTCCACTTAAACCATCCAATGACCATAAAACTCCATAGAGATCTTCAGAATGAAAAACTGAATGTATTCCCAAAGTTTTATGGAAATCAGAAGATTGTGGAGATACAGGTGGATGGGATAGATGCAGAGGGTCACAATAAAGCAATTGAAAGTGCCGGAATCTCAACTGTGAGATTGGAATTCTTATGACTTTTACTCCCCACTTGATGAATACATATTGCTACCTATCTTAAATGCCAATCCTATTCCTCAGATCCTCTAAATACATTTTTCTATATTTTTTTCTTCTCAATAACGAATGCAGGAGCGACTTATGCAGCTCTCCGTCAGCGCTCGGCATTTTCCGAGCGCTGTTGATGCGTGGTTGAGCATGCCACGTCGTTGCCAACTCTGCTTGTCTTCACACCTACACATCGATCAACATTGTCGTCTCATCCACTGCCACTCCATCAACCTCCTCCCTTAAATCCTCAAGTCATTGTCCACGACTGCCTCTCGACGTTTGCACAGGAATCAACCACCGGATGAAGAATTTGGGGATGCCATTCGCTAGATGCGAACTTTACGATGGTGAGCCAAATCTTACACGAGCCCCCTGTCGCACCTCATTGGTTTATCCATGATAACAGCACCACCACCAAACCTTTGACGTGTCATGCCGGCGTGCCATGTCGACTTTGAGGACGATCACGCCCATGCCGCTCCCCTCATCACCCTCCGTCATTGACACCAACCGCCCACCACCACCACAACCAACAAGCAACGGGTCGCGACTGCCGACCACTCACGGATGGCGATGAGCGCCCACTACCAACGAGCAACAACGGATCGCGACTGCCCTCCACCCACGGACACGGATGGCAATGAGCACCCACCGTCATCACCGCTACGCAGGCTTCTGGCGGCCCCTCTTCCCCCAGCACAAATCGACGTCGGACGCGCGTGGGGGTTGGCAATGCGAGAGTGGAGTGGTGGATACAACATGTACGTGAGATTCAAGTAACACTGGGATAGAAAGGTCAAAGCTCACTCCAGACTCCAGAGGCACCATCGTTGTTTGACGTTTGCTCCACCTACGTTACCACTACAAAGGGCGACGAGCGCCCATCACCAGTATCAACACATCAACAACCCAGGTGAGCTAAGCTACCCCCCCCTCCCATTCCTGAAGTCACACACACAACCCAGGAGCCACGTCGCCCACAGCGACGTGGCAATCAAATGATGAACAACAGCCGATTTGTTGTTTGTCGTCATTGGACCGACAACACGATGGCGGATGACCAACGTGATGGACAACACGACGACGACACGGGACGACGTCACCGGACAATGTCGATGTGACAACAACCCGCAAGACAGTTATGCGGCGACGACTCAGAATGACAACAACGCGACCACGACCCCGGACAATGACGACGCCACTACGTCCCGGGACGACAACCACACAGCGACAGTCCAGGCCGACATGCAACCACATCAAGAACGAGGCCACCCATGGACGGCGGTGAGCGCCCACCACCATCACCCCTCGAACGACAACAGGACGAGCACATGGCGACGATCCAGTACAACATGCAGTGAGCAGCAAGCTGGGATGGATGCGGGGGATGGTCTCTTCGCGTTGCAGAAGCTGAGCCCAGGTCAGTAAAAAGCCCTCTCCTCTCCGCTCCTTGCTTGACAATGACGATGACAGATGTTCATTGATGACAACGGAACCACAACTACGAGGGGCGAGGGACTAGCGCGAAGCAAAGGCCACAACAACGGACGACAGCCCAGGGCCACGGACAATGACGTATGACCACGACGCAAGGACCCCACACCACCAACTGTGACATGGACGACAACGACGATGAACGACGGTGACACACGGACAATGGTGACCACGATCAGATGGACCTCATATACATTAGTAGATACTTAATTAATGCCTGTACATCATGTGATAGAGTACGATGGGTAGACAATACCACTTTTGGCTGCATGGGAATCTCGGTGAGAGCGTGTTTGTACGTGTTTATCAGCAGTGGTGATTCATCAACGTCATCCAAATTGAACATGTTCAATCCATCCTCTGGCGACATATTGACATGGAGGAAAGTGTCAGAATCATTAGGAATATATTGTAAGATTTGTTTAAAATGTTTTCCCCTGCTTCATTCTGTGTGAAACATAGTCAGGAAGGTGAAACATGGTTGCACATCAGAGATACACGATTTATTGTTTGGTTCTGTTAGGATCAGAGATCAGAAAACCAGAATATGGAACAGGAAACCCAGAAAATGACAGAGTACAGTCAATATCACATATATATAGTGTATCAGTAAATATGTACCCATATAATATCAACAATACCTCTTCCCACCCACCCTACAGCAAGTTGTGCATTAACCCACATCCAGACCAAGTGGTCAAATGCACTCCCTATGGAAATGGATAAAGTGCATTCTTCCAGTTTATAAGGCATAGGGCTACAGCCAGGGGTGACCTCTCATCACTTCTCGTAAGTGCTGTTTACAAAATATCACACTTTAATCATTCACTTTGCTGCATATGAAAGCACTACTACAGTCGGCGACTCATGAGGCTGTGATGGATGTTGCTCGTCCTCGTGGTAACCGGGAAGAACAAGAATGGGGTATGTTCTTTGAGGTTCAGCATATCACATGTTCTTTCACTTAACTTGGCCTACAGCGACGCAGAGGTCTTAGGAGACCAAGTTCCGGGGCAGCACTGCAATCGGTCTCTGGGATCATATCAAACTCAGTTATAACTGACGAAGCGAACTCAGAGTGTACGCGAACTATTCCGCCATCGTCCAGTCCTCTGGCATGGGAAAATCACGAACAGTGGACGAGCTGGCAAAGACCTCCGTTGTAATTACCATGAATCTTCGTGGAACGAAAACAACTGGTACGTTTGGTCCTTGTTTGGGGGTATTGCATATTCATCTTTTCTTTTTGTTTAGGTTGTCCATGTGCAGACGACCAAGTCAGAGATTATTTAACGATGGTGGCATCCAAGAACGAAGCCTTCGATTGTGCTGACACTTTTTTCGAAGCGTTATTCCACCACACCTTTCAAACCCTTCAGCGGGGGTGTCAAGGCCTGGATTACAGCCAGGTCGCAAATGAATTTAGGAAGTGCATGTCTGAGGGTCAGATGATGAAATTGCACAACCAATATCACACAAAATTTTTTGATGAAGTGGTTCGCGAGGCATCTCGTATACGTATAAAAAGGGGTCGACAGGTATGTTGCAGCTGAGTCACGACTCTGCGTCACTTTTCTTGACCAAACTTTGGCTAGCCCCAGACAACATCTGCAGAGCCCCCACTGATGACTGAGACGTCGTCCCTCTCCCAACCTTCTACTCCTGCCAACCAAGCTCTAAAGTTGCTCACTGATTTTTTGGGCATGCTACCAGAAGGAAAGCGGGAAAAGGAGGCTCCTGTACTAATTCTCGCCTTTGACAAAGCACACATCATTGCAGAATGGAAGAAGAGTTCTGATGGTGAACAGTGGTCTGTCTTTCACCAAGTGCAACAGCTTCTCCGATCATTTCGCCACCTTCCAATATTCTCATTGTTTTTGTCAACAACTGGGAAAATCTCTCAGTTTACATCAGCGGCTGAGGAGGATCCTTCAAAACGAATCATCAACGGTGATTTGGTTCCTGGTCAGCCACTCACAGACCTGGGATTTGACCCCTTCGCTCACAAAATCAGCTTGAATGGTGACTGGGATCTCAAGAAATTGACCCACGATGAACATATCTGCTCCATGGGTCGGCCCCTGTATGTATCCCTCTTATCTCTAGAACAATTGTTACTTATGAAACTATGATAGATTTGCGACCTGATGGCGAGAGGGTTCAGAGGATGTCAGGCATGAAATCCTCATTTTTGCTGCTGCAAAACTGATGGCAGAAGAATTTGTCAAAGAATTCTCTGATGATCAGAGTTTGGCATGCCTGTCTCAACGGTTTCCGATTGAGTTCAACTCAACGAACTACCTCCACCAATCAAAAGAGATGTTGCAGGTGGAAGGGCACATGCGAGTGTGCCTCAAAATTGATGGAGCATTCCATATGATGACGACAGCATCTTCCTCTGAACCGATATTGTCGGAGGCGGCATACTTTCTCATGACGCAAGATCATTCATTCAATGCAGCACAGGCACTGAAGTCTGTGATGGAAGGCTTTGCAATTTCGAAAGGAGATCGCGGGGAGTTTCTGTGGAACACTGCTATACGCTGGTGTCACTAGGGCAGTGGGACGGCTGTTGGAGTGTCTAGCGGACAACGCGGACAGAGGTGTATTGACCCTCGGAGTAGGTCGTTCGATCTAATCGATCTCAAGCTAGGAGCCGTGGAACGTGACAGTTCACAGTACCCGTGCTCCGATCTCCACGGACCGTCCCGTTGGAGAATGCTTAGATCGAGTAGGTCTCGTTGACTCCTTCTCTTACGTATCGCCTAGAGTTCGAGTAGGAGCCGTTAGTAGGGCTTCGAGTCGAGCTTCGTGAGCGATAGTATGGTGAAAGAGATTATTCGCCTCATGTACTACATGAGGTGTAAAATACAACGTAATGACGTAAGCGTAACGTGATCAAATGAAGTAAAGTATGGTAACAGACTGGTAGTGGCGCGACGTAGGGGAGCGGAAAGGATATAGAGTATGGGTAGTGAGTACTCACGAGACTAGCATGCTACAAAGCCCCCCCACTTTCCGGTTCCCGCTTAGTCCACTCGTCTTTCAGGGAAAGTGATGTTGTCCAGCGGTTCCTTGTGCCAAGTAGGCTTCAATCCTGCTTTTGAAATGCCTTCCATTACATCCCGGAAATCCGTCGCTGAGGGCAAGTAGGATGGGCGCCGTTGGCCCCGTTCATTGTTCCTTATCCAGCACTTCCACTTTTCTCGAGTTCGGAGCTTAGCCTTCCCTCTTGCGATGTCGTCGGCCAATCGACGGTAGATGTGGTCGAGTGCCGCATTCCATTCACCTGTCCACAGATCGAAGTTACCATTAAACATGTCAGCTGGAGGGAATAGCCATCGTCCCGAGCAGCCGTTCGAGCCAGAGCAATAGCCTAGCAGCAGATCCTTTTCTTGTTCTGAGACGATGTCGTGTGAAAGATAGGAAGCGTCCTCGGATGCGGAGTCGTAAAAGCCTCGGTTGTGGACGGTGATTTGAATAGAGGGCCCCGACATGAATTCTTCGACGAGCCGAGTCCCTGACCAGCGTCGTGCTATCCAGCTCAGCTGACCTCCTTCTGCAATGAAGGCACACGCATGAGGCCGGCGTAGGACGTCATTCATCCGGGCGAGGTACGTTGCACAGTATGTGGCTGCGTTGTCGGCTGGGAGGAGTGGAGGCTCTTGAAAGCCCACATTGTAGATGAATGATGCTGAGCTTCGGTCGAGGTTGTCAACGATGATCGGGCGGAATCGTCTCACTGAGTCGGGTGGTAAGGATAGATGGAATCGTATGCCGTGTTCGATAGCAATTGTCAGGAGCCTTTTCACTGTGCCCACGGAATCCCAACAATTAGCCCAATAACGGAGTCGTGCTTCACTTTCTTCGTCTGGGATGAAAAGGTACGCGGCTTCCAGAAATTCCGGGTTCCATGCAAAATGGGGAGCGAACCATGTACTCGTTGTGTAGGTTATTTTCGCTGATTCGTCCCTTAGCAATCTCTGGAACATGATTTCGGGTCGCTCGTGAGATGAGTGGATGGGGTCCGAGATACGAGTGGGCGATTGCGACCGTCGGAAAGGCGTCGAACCAATGCCTTGAGATGCTCGCCGATCCGCAGTTCCCTGACGAGCGTTCGTCAATAGGTTTTCGTTATGACGGATCCATGCTGCTGGGCTGTTGATGGCCCGGGGGTGATACAAGGTGTCTGGCACCTCCAAGATGCGAGCAGTCATGAGGTCATCGTCCGACATGGCGCTCTGAGTATTCGGGGTGTCGCTTCGTGGGGTGTCGTCGGATAAGCGATCTTGTAAAGATGGTCTACCGCCGCTAAGCGCGCCTCCCATCCGTTCTAAGAGAGAGAGCGAGGAGCCAGGTGAGCGGTTTCTAACGACTCGAAGGCCCGTGTCGTCGTCATACTGGACACCAGGCTTTGGTGCGTAGCCGAACTTGTATAGTTCTCTGAGTATTCCTGCTGGTTCCTCCCCTGGTAAACTCGTCTTGTACTGGCAACGCAGGTATTCATCCCGGGGTTCCCTCTTCCTCCATCTCCAGAAGACAACAACTTTGTGTTCGTATTCTTCGTTGTCGTCGAACACGCCGTAGTAATAAAGCTTTGCTAAAGATTCCGTTGATTCCTCGCTTCGATTGATGGGTCTGCGCTTCCATCCTACGAAGTCGATGATGAACGCCGGATAAGATGACAGGATAGATGGGTCGACGGCGGCTCGATATGTGAAGACCTGCTGAAAATAGTGATCCAATTTGACCGCTTCCCTTGCGATCTTGTTAAGGTCGTCCTCTTCGAGGTCTCGGTGGAGGTCTAAAGTTGTACCTTGTCGAACGGCCCAGTACGTGAGATTGAGAGCTGGGTTTAATCGGCTGAAGCGTTGGTCTGCTCTAACGTCGAAGTCCCAAAGGTAAAAGAAGGGGATCTTGTGTTGCAAGTATAGGGGAATATTGATGACGGGCCAGTCGCGCTCGAGGTCGCAGATGACACCCCGCTTCCCCTTAGTCGTTGCCAAGAGCTTGCTGATAATCTCCACCGCCGTGTCGTTGAGCTGTGACTCCCAATCTGCTCTGATTGCTGTCCACCAGGACATGAACGCGAGGGCTTGTAGAATCGAACGCTTTGCTTTCGCCGCGTTGATCTGCACAAGCTTTCTGGTGCTGTAGACTTTGGCTAGGCGCTCGGCTGGATATTGGAGGGGAGCTTTTGCCTGAGGGGGGAAGCATTGATCGAACTCTACGATGCTGCGAACGCAAGCTTGCGTGCGGATGAGATCCCCGCTGCAAACTAAACGTTGTTCTTCTGCCATGGACCAACCCTCCAATCTCTCTTCGACTGGGACCGCCGTCTCCAGCTGATCGTACCAAGGGCGCTCGTTCAGAAGGAATGCGGTTGGCGTCCAGGGGGCCCATTGTTCGTCACTCCTGTACCAGTCAGGGTTTCTGACGGTGTCGATTGGTAGGATTTGGCCGGATTCGGAGAAGTCGTCTACGCTCCATCCGGGGTCAGGTAGGTTCCTGAAGACTATGGCGGCGTCTGGGATTAAGGCCGTATCTGAATCGAGTCCTATCCAAATGGCGTCTCGGTCAGCTCTAACAGTCGCAACGCCGATTGGATTGAGATGATGAATTACCGAATCCATAACGTTAAATCGAGCAGGACAGTCCTCTGCACGACTCGTCGTTTACCCAGATTTCACTCGTGGACAGTCCCTACGAATGAAGACGTGGGGTAGGATGGGCAGAAAGATAGGGTAGAAAGGACAAGGCGGTGTTTTGTTCGTACACGTGTCCCTGATGGATGAGATAGATAAGTCCGAAGAGCGACTGACATGTGCTCCGACTATTTCGTCTGATTGTCTAAAAAAAATTTGAGTAAGAACGAAAGAAGATTGAAAATGAAGGAACAGAATAAAAGTGAAGGAGATCGTGAAGTCGTTAGGGGGGTATAATTTCGTGATTGCGGATTACGTCTAGAGATTGTGTTTAGCGCGGTACTCCTTCAATAGAATTGGGGAGTTCTTCAGATCAGAGGCAGTGCTCCATGTGTCGAATTGCGGGCCGTAGTTCGCCCATTGTACCAAGTACTTCAGAGTGGCCTTCTTCCCTATTCTTCGATGACCCACAATTTTTTCGACTTCGAATTCCTCTGATTCCAAACGTCGCGTAAACGATTCGGGTAATGTTGTCCGGTCGAGGTGAGTTTTATCTTCTGTGTATTTCTTGAGGTGTTGAATGTTAATAACGGGTGAGCCAGGATAGTTATCTCCCATCCTGAGTCTGTAGACGTTAGGGTTGATTTTCTGGAGTATCTCGAAGGGACCGATCCAGCGCGCGATGAGTTTGGCTCCTTCGCCCTTTGACTCTATCCATTCTAGAGAATGGGGATTAACTAAGACTTTATCTCCTGCCGAGAACTCTAGCGTCTTTCGACCTTTATTATGGCTTCGAGCTTGATGGTGCTGAGCGTGCGCTATCGCTTGCCTGGCGCTCTCCCTAAGCATTTGTAGCTGAGCCAGCCATTCTTCAGAATTCGACCGCTTGACGCTTTCTTTCGTTGTGTCTTTGGGTAGTAGGAAATCCATTGGAGTGCGGGGTTCGAATCCGAACATTAAGAAGTTGGGGGTCGTCCCAGTCGAACTATGTACGCTGGCGTTGTACGCCCATTCCAATAGAGGCAGCCATAAAGCCCAGGACTCCTTGTTATTGGCGACGAATGCCCTCAGCATCACTTCCAAAAAGCGGTTTACTATTTCTGTTTGGCCATCGTGCTGTGGGTGGTGAGAGGACGATAGTGACATTTTAGTGCATAAGAATTTTGCCACTCCTTTCCAAAAGTCTGAAGTCCATCTAGGATCTCTGTCGCATATGACGCTTTCCGGGACTCCAAAGCGACAAATGATCTTCTTAACGAACAAGGCCCCAAATTCCTCCGCGTCCAATCCAGTCGTAGTTGGCGTAAAAGTGCCGTGTTTAGTCAGTCGGTCTACTGTGACGTGGATCGCATTGTAGCCTTCCGACCAGGGAAGGTTCACTATAAAGTCCATCGCTACCGACTGATAGGGTCTGCTGGGAATTGGATTGGGAATGAGGTATCCATACTTGTTGAAGTTCGGCGTCTTAATTTTCTGACATACGTCGCAGGTTTGGACGAATTTGACCAGGTCGGCTTTCATTCTTTTCCAGTAGAATCTCCCGCTCAACTTCTGCCACAGCTTTTCTGGGCCTTGATGAGCTCCTTCGAACGCCTGTTCGTGAGCCTCCTCAAGAATCAGCCTCCTTTGATCTAAAGGTACGCATAACCTCGGCTGATAATCGGCGTCTCTGAAGAACATTAATCCATCGTCGTTCCTGAAGAAGCGGTGACCAGGTACCCATTCATCAACTCTGGTTTTAGGATCGTTCCAGATTTTTACGAAGTGTGGGTCTTTTGCATAGCCTTTCACCCAGTCCCGGAGCATCTTCTCCTCCAAGTGCACTAGCAGATTTGGGGGCGGATTCGTCGCGTTCCAGTATTCGCTAGTCAGTTCCCCCGCCACGTCGGTAAGATTAGTGACGGGAGTTGGTCTAACTAGCTCGGCAGCTCCTTTCTGGGGTGAGGCTTCCTTCTTGCGTTTTGAACTTCGAGTGCTGATATGGCCTTCCTTGCATTCTTCCAGACAATCGGTTATGCTGTAGGCCATGAATGCCGCTTTGCCCATGGATGGGTTCGCTGAAAAGTCTATGTGAATTGGGTTCAACTCCAACGAAACCGCGTCCTCTTTGACTGGAGAGTCCTGTGGTGGAGGAGCGCGGTACAATCGCGATAGCGGATCTACGTTGGAATGCTTCCTACCTGGTCGATGGACGATGGATAAATGAGGAGCGTATGCCGAAAATACTGTTCCCCATGCGGCTAACCTCCGATTTGAATTTTCATAGGTCTTCGCCCACTGGAGGGCTGCGTGGTCGGTGATCAGCGTAACTTTTTCACCTTCAATAAAAGGTTGAAATTTAACAAGTCCCTCCTTAGCACCCAGAGCCTCTCGCTCGGTCGTTGAGTAGCGCGTTTCTGCTGATTTAAATGTACGAGACCAGTAGGCGATCACTCGCTCAATGTAGACGACTGTATCTTCGAAGGAATCCGACCAATCCTCTGCTACGATGCTATCGTCGATGGAGGATGGTAGATGGACAACCAGTTTGGGGGGTTTCTTCCCGCTTTCGTGAGCCCTTTTCAGCTGATCGTACAGTCGCGTCCCCTGTAAGTCTTTTATTTTAATAGGTTGCACCTGCTGTAGGGCGCAGCCCAGCGCTTCGTCTGAGGCATCCGTGTACAGGCGATACGGCAAACCTTCAGCGGGATGCCCTAGTACCGGGGCTTCCTGAAGGGCGCTCTTGATAGAATTAAATGCATTCTCACATTCGGCAGTCCAATTCCACTTGGCTCCCTTCCGCAATAGCTGGAACAGAGGGTAACAACGATCTGCGTAGTAAGGGATAAAAGCTGAAAAATAGACGGCCATGCCCAAGAACGTTTGTAGCTGCGATAGTTTTGTAGGGCGGCTCAATTCCAGGATAGCCCGAACTTTTTCGTTGTGGGTAGATAGTCCCAAACGCGAAACTTTGTGCCCTAACAATAAGATGGACGAATAGAATAAATGACACTTGACTGGGGATAGAGTAATGCCTGCTTTTTCTATAGCCCCTAGGACTTGATCCAGATGATCGATATGGTCTTCGTAAGTCTTGGAATAAATGACTATGTCATCTATGTATACCAGACAGAAAATCCATAAGTACGGGGCTAAAATACCCTGCATGACTCGTTGAAAAATTGAGGGCCCGTTTCTTAATCCGAAAGGCATTCGTTTAAACTGAAAGAGTCCTCGGTGCGTTCTGAAGGCCGTTTTTTCGACGTCGTCTTCATCCATCTCCAACTGTGTAAAACCGGAGAGTGCATCCAAGGAAGATAGAACTTGTGCTCCGGAAAGAGAAGATAAAATCTCAGATTGACGGGGGATGGGGAATTCGTCTGGGATCGTTGCTGTATTTAATTTTCTATAGTCGACGCAAAACCGTGGTTTGCCGTTCCGGTAGGCTATGACCACGGGGGCACTCCACGGACTCTTTGATGGTTCTATCACATCTTGTTCGAACCATTTGTCTAATTGTTCGTTTATAACCGCCCTCTTAGCTGGTGACGCCCCATACATTGGGACGGCGATTGGCACTTGTCCGTCGACTGTCCTAATATGGACTTTACTCGGGTGATGGCCTAAGCGCCCATCGAACCCAAATGCTTTCTTCCGTTTCTCTAGCATCTCCCAGGCTCGTTCTTGCAAATGCTCCGGCAAAGACCCTACGTCCAAGAACTCTCGCATCCTCAAAGAAGGATACTCCGTTGTGTCTGGGAGCTCAGCTGTTTTCGGACCGTACGCTTCTGGTTCTTCTTCTTCGCTGACTTCCTTTTCTAGGCTGGGCTCTGCCTGCTCTGACGGTTTCTCAGACTCCTCTGACGTCGACGAGGTCTGGTTCGAGTCGCTCGAAGAAACCGCTATAATTGTCACCAAAGCCTCGGCCATCTTTACAAGCTTGTCAAGACCCTGTGAAGTCTGAGGAGCATCGAAGTATTCTTGTGGATCTGTCAAGTATCCCACCACGTCTCCTTTTCTGATCACTTTTGGGTGAGGCGATGGGTTAGAGACTGGAATCCAGGGATTCGACGCGGAAATAAGCACGTTAGGTACGACAAAAGTCGAATCGTCGGCAGCAGCTAACAAGTTCTTTTCGACCAGCCATTCCTTATCCTCTTCAAAGTGACCATCTACTCTAATTCGGCGGCACTCGTCCGGGCGAAGGCGATAGTCTTCAGCTGCTCTGACCGTCCTTTTTTCAATGCCAAAACTCTTAATTTTCCTCGCCTTCCTTGCCTTGTTCCGCTTATGGAGTCTGGCTTTAATGAAACTTGCCGTCGTGCAGGTGCTTTGACGCATTCTCCCGAAGTCCTTCGTCCTACTGACTCCTCGAGCTGGGACCGAATAGGGAACTCCCACAAAATTGACCACGGAGCGGAAATCAACCTTATGGGCAACTATAAGTTCATAGTTAACGTGGTAGTCTTCTCCCAACAGGATGGGAACCGTCATGTTCGGGACTACGTAGGCTTCTGCTTCCGTCTCCAAGAGAATGCCATCTGAGGACACGAAAAAGATCGGTATTCGAACGTAACCCTGAAGCGTAGCGTCTTTGTCAGTAAGCTGCCACAAGTTCATCTTCAATCCATTCTGACAGGGTGGCCGATCTTGTAGACTTTCGAGGTATTCCTGCGAAATCAAGGTGACGTCTGCACATGAGTCCAACCTGATGTCGATCGGTTTGTTTCTAGTGGATCCCACCCATCCTTGGACAGCTACTACGGATACCCCCACTGCAGACGCGCCGGCCGGGGCGAAACGTTTCTTTTTCAGACGGACTCTGATATCCGGAATGGGAGGTCCTGGCCACTCAGAAGACTCTGTGGGAGGGATCTCTTCCGTCTCTTTCGTCTCATTTTCAGGTCGTGCAGAGGGAGACCTAAAATTCGGTTCAACTCTTTCCTCTTCACTGTTCGTTCGGGAGACGAGGGTTTCTTTCACTTGCTTCACTTCCTCCATCAAAAACTCTGAGGATTTCGGTTTAGCTAAGTAGGCTAGCCAATCCTCATCCTCAACTTCTTCCATGGTGGTGCGAGTCTTTCTTACCTGACTCCCCTTCCTGGACTTACTCACTCCTTCCGCAGTTGCCTGTGAAAGAAACGATGCCGACCTAAAATCCTGCTGAGTGAGGGAATCTTCCAATAATGGTTGGTTGACGATCTCTCCAGCTAATCTTTCATTGAGCAAGATGGAATACACGGTCACGTAGGTCTTCTCAGACTCGTTTGGCGCCCAAAACTCAGCCATATTTGCTGACCGCTTCGCTTTTTCGAGGTATGTATTCCAGTCGGGACATTCCTTATCCCAGTGATTTGCGCTTCCACAGCACTTACAGGGTGACGGGGGTAACCTACCCATTTTGGTAGTGACGTGGTCATTTTTCGCGTAGGGGTACCCTCCTACTGGTGGAGGACGTTGGCGTTGCTTCAGGACCTGGTACGCTTCGCGTAGGATGTGCTGATTAGTAGAAGGATCTGAGGATTGATTGGCAGGGAGGTTTTCCGGTGCGGAAGGAGATACTGTCTCATCGACAGGCTCTATGCTAGGGTTTGCGTTAGAATTCTCCACTAGATTAGCGCGGCGTTGATAAGTAGAGGGACCCTGATAGGTAGAGGGACTTTGATAAGTAGAGGAGCCCCCGCCCTTGTCTTTATCCGGAATGAGGCCCATTTGCTTAAGCTGACTGACAATGTTATCAATCGAGGGGGCTTGACCCCCTTTCGAAACACGGAACGCCTCCAAGAGTGCCTCTTCGTGTTCTGTAACCCATGAATAGAGTTCGCTCGAGTCTTTTATACTACTTATAAGAAGGATGGGCCCCCAGCTTATGGGGGCTTTCCTCATGATGTAGAAGACTTCAAGTGGTCCTCCGCTGATGGACAGAAGCATGCGCGTATAGACTATGCGTCTGACGATGAATTCCGATGGAGTCTCTCTCTCATGATTCCTCTCTCGGAAATGCTGTGAATTATAATAATTGTTCATCCTAAGTTGCCAGCGGTGACCTAAGTATCCATCCTTGATGCCTTTGAGAAACTTGAGGTAGTGCGAACGCATGTAGGTCTGATAGTTCAACGGTAGCGTAATAAACCATGATTTAACTGGTGACTTGTCCTTCAATCGAAACCATAACCAGTACCCTAATGCTTCGGGGATCCAACCGCCTAGATGGGCTAACTGTTGAACCTCCCAGAAGTAATCGATGGCCGTCCAATGATTGCCGTCCCATTCGGGCAATTGTTCGACCTTCAATTCCGTCTTGATAGAGGCTGGTATGTTTCCGTACGGAGCTGGTGGGGCCACTTGGTTTTCGGCAGACGGAGGTCCTCCTCCGCCTCCTCCTCCTGGGTCGCCACTCCCTCCTCCAGGGCGGTAGGGTCCTCCGGGATTCGGGTTTGGATTTGAGTTATCGCGTGGTGATCCGCGTGGAGGAAATGGATTTCCTCCGTTCCCTCCACCTCCCCTACCTCCGCTACCCCCTCCTGGGGGATCATCGTCTGGTGGAGATCCTCCCTTGAATGATGGGAAGCTATTGGGGGGGGTTTGGCCTGGTCTAGCGTGTGGATTTCTTTCCGATGGAGCATCCTTCGAAGACATCAAGGCCAAGCGTGGTTGGTTAGCTTGTTTGACGTTGTCGGCGAAGGGAGTTACGGAGGGCGTGGCGAGTCCTACTGTAACATCGGGCAATGGCGCTACCCCTGGTGTAGAAAAGTAGGCTGATTGGTCTGGACTGTTCGAAACGTCGAAGAATCTGACTCCTCCCTTGAACGGGGTTTGGAAGCCGAAAGACGGTTCGAGCCCTTCGTTGTCGTCTCTTCCCTGTTCCATGCTCGAGGATTTCTCGTCCCAAGGAGACGCCTCACCCCATTCAACCTTCTTTTTACCCTCCTTAATTGATTGACGCGAGGAATCAGGTTCGAATGGAGCGCTGGATGGTATCGGTAGCGGTAAAGCTTGTGAGTGAGGTTGCAGTTCCGGTTGTAGAGGTAGCGTGGGGTGTATCACGTCCCAGCTATGGCCTTGATGAACAGCCGCCTGTGCCGCAGAGCTAAGATGGCCTTGATGATGCGGTATCTTCTGCAGCAGGTACCTCATTCGGCTGTCTACGTCGTCAAGCCTGTCGAAGTCGTCGTATAGATCTGGCAAGGTTGAGGTCGGTGATAACGGGGTGTCCTCATCCCGATATTGAGCCTCGTACTTGCTGACGGTCTGTTGAGCCGTCAAAAGACGCTTGAGGAGTATTGAGTACGCTACTTCCAATTGGGATCGGCTTTCACAACCTTGTAGCGCGGTGGTCATCGTATCTTGCGGGTCGACTCGAAACACGTTGCTGCGTTCATCTATCAAGTTCGCCATTCTATCGAGGAAGGTTTGTAGCTCGGTCACTGCTCGGAGGAGTCGTCGTAATCGAGGTTCTCCGACAGCGACTAGCGTGTAAGGATCAGGATGGTCCTTTTTGAGGATGATATCGCTCGGTTTCAAGTTGGGTTGTTGCAAGATCCAAGAGACCTCCGCCGCGGTGGAGAAGTTGTTTCCTTGCTCGCGGTTGTATTCAATAATAAGGCTATACATCGGAGAGAGGGCATATCCCCTCTCCATTCCTCGACGGATGGCCGACATATCCTCAGTGGAGTCCATGTTGTCAGGTAAAGGAGCGTTAGAGCTCGGTTGAGGCAAATCGTTTTGGTTTGGCGCCGAGGGGGAAGGATTGCTGGAGGCCGCATTGATTGTTGACATCTTCGGCGTAGGGGAACGAGACGAGAATTTCGGTCTTGGGATCAAGGACGATTGGTGTGGGGGCTGCTCTCGCGTTAGAGGGGTCGTTTTGGTTTTAATCGATGAGGAAGACGGAGCTTCGGAAGTGGGGACTCTCCTCCACAGCGAATCAGATGGGCCAGATGCAGGTGCAGGGGTTGCGGTGGTGGAAGTCGAGTCGGCTTTACTAGAGATCCTAGAAGCTCCAAAAGGCGTCGAGGAGAAAGCGGGTCTACCCCCCCTACCGACCACAGGGGGAGTCGGTTTCGTAGGACGGTAGTTCGACAGTGTGTCGGCTTTTTAGATCTTTCGAATAGACGCGGTTGTATGAGGAATTGACGAGGTTGGTTTGTCGGCTAGATGAATCAACCGATTCCCACAGTGTCCACCTTTGTGGAACACTGCTATACGCTGGTGTCACTAGGGCAGTGGGACGGCTGTTGGAGTGTCTAGCGGACAACGCGGACAGAGGTGTATTGACCCTCGGAGTAGGTCGTTCGATCTAATCGATCTCAAGCTAGGAGCCGTGGAACGTGACAGTTCACAGTACCCGTGCTCCGATCTCCACGGACCGTCCCGTTGGAGAATGCTTAGATCGAGTAGGTCTCGTTGACTCCTTCTCTTACGTATCGCCTAGAGTTCGAGTAGGAGCCGTTAGTAGGGCTTCGAGTCGAGCTTCATGAGCGATAGTATGGTGAAAGAGATTATTCGCCTCATGTACTACATGAGGTGTAAAATACAACGTAATGACGTAAGCGTAACGTGATCAAATGAAGTAAAGTATGGTAACAGACTGGTAGTGGCGTGACGTAGGGGAGCGGAAAGGATATAGAGTATGGGTAGTGAGTACTCACGAGACTAGCATGCTACAGTTTCTCACTCTTTTGCTGTTGACTCTTGCATGAGATGCAGCAGTCGGCCCCCCCAACGTTTATGGCCAGCCAGAGAAAAAAGACCGCTTCTTCAGCCTGGCTGATTTCCTGTGTGCCCAACTATTCAATCAGTCTCAAGAATCCACTCAAGCACTCCACAAGCTTGCAAGCGATTTTCCTGAAGCAAAGATTTATTTTAGTCACTTTGTGAAAGTTCACGAACACAAGGCTATTGACCTCACCTCCCTCCTATTATTGAAAGGTCGAGGGGCAGGAGTTCTTTGTGCTAACAACCAAAAGGGTGTTGACATCATCAATGTCTTCCTGGACGAGGGTACCAGTAAGGAGGGTACAAAGAAGGCAGGTACCAATAAGGAGGGTACAAGGAAGGCAGGTACCAGTAAGGAGGGTACAAGGAAGGTGGGTACCAGTAAGGAGGGTACAAGGAAGGCGGGCACAGGTACGAGGAAGGAGGGTATGAAATTGGAGAGAGAGAATGCAGGACTAATTCTCACTCAAGTCAAAAACGACTTGGCATACACCGACATACCACAGCTAGTGTTTAAAGGTTCAGTCCATAGGACTGCAAAAAACCGGTGGACTGAACTGAACCGGACCATGGTCCGGTCTTTTTTTCGGTTGCAGTTGCCCCAATTTGGGAGGTCTTTACCATCCCCCATGAGTTCCGGCGGAATCCGGTGGATTCCAAGCGGAATGTCGGAATTCCATGGAATTCCGATGGAAACTAGTTGGCTGGAGCCTCAGCCATTCTGGTTTCCAATTCCACAGAAATTCCAATGGAATCCGACGGAATCCGGTGGAAATGGTCGGAATCCGGGAGCCTCCCGGAACAGTTTCCATTGGAATCCATTGGAATTCCAACCAGATTCCATGGAATTCCAATGGAAAGTATATTCCAGTCAAATTCCAACAGATTCCGGGAGATTCCAATGGATTCCAATATTTGTTGCTGGTATTATAATATATAAAAAAAGAAGTGCATGCACAAGGATTGACTCTAGCCTCGGGAAATGTCACGTGAAGTCCAAGCAGCAATATTTCCACTATACCATACGGCCGTTAAAATTCTATAAACATTTATTCTATACAAGCCACCCTCACGCCCACCTTCCTAAACGAGTCACGGCGTTTGCCGGCGTCACCATCAGCATCTCCGTTTTGCTGTCAACCACAACCATAACCACAACCACCACCACCGTCACCGCGACCAGCGCGGTCACCTCGCATCACGCCCACGCCAGCGGACAACGACGACGACGACGACGACGATGGACGACGACACGACGACACGACGACGACGACGGACGACGACACGTCAGCGACGACGAGGCCGGCCACACGACGACGGACGACGACACGTCAACGCACGACGAGGACGACGACACGTCAACGCACGACGACGACGGATGACACGTCAACGCACGACGACGACGGACGACGACGACGCGTCACGTCAACACACGACGACGACGCACGACACGTCAGCGACGACGACGACGACGACACGTCAACGGACGACGACGACGACGACGACACATCAACGGACGACGACGACGACGACACGTCAGCGACGACGAGACGGCCGCACGTCAACGGACGACGACGAGCCCCCTTCCTTTTCCCTCCCCCCTTCCTATTCCCTCCTCCTTCCTATTCCCTCCCCTTTCCTATTCCCTCCCCCCTTCCTATTCCCTCCTCCTTCCTATTCCCTCCCCTTTCCTATTCCCTCCCCTTTCCTATTCCCTCCCCTTTCCTATTCCCTCCCCTTTCCTATTCCCTCCCCTTTCCTATTCCCTCCCCTTTCCTATTCCCTCCCCTTTCCTATTCCCT